>NC_081844.1:88928715-89228715 GCF_963259705.1 Myotis daubentonii | reverse complement strand
ATATTGTTTATTTAAGTAAAATTACGAATAGTGCCATAACTAACCAAATTTTACATATATATGAATGCAAATACTAACATATATGGATATATACATATGTGGTGATAATTTGAATGTATCTGATTCTCTAGTAGTTAAATCATTGAAAAAGATAGGGAAATTATTAAAATACCTTTTTACTATTTTTTGTGGTATGAAACAATGGGGGAAATCTGATGCAGTTATGAGTAGAAGTGAGGTGAGAGTGGTTACATTATAAAAATACATTCAACCATCTGTCTGCTTTTTAAAAATGATATTGGGTTTGTAAAAATATATCAATAAAATTTTATGACTAAGTAGACTGTGTATTTCCAAACCACAATATAGAATATTTTCATTCCATTTGGATGCATGGAATCTTGTACTAAGGTTAAAGACATTTTTTTCAAAAAGTTCATTATCTGACAAATTTTATGTTGTTCTTTATGTTTGACAGCCAGACTGTAAAATATTTCAAGATAGATTACATATGTGCACCAGAGAAATGGATCCAGTCTGCGCTTCGAATACGAAAACATACTCCAATCCATGCGATTTCTGCAGTGAAATGTTGTAAGAATATAAGACTAAATATCGGCTCTTCCAAAGTAATGAGGAAACCATCACAAGATGATAGGAAAACCCATGTTTTTGAAAGTCTATGCACAGTAGTAGTATATATGGGAAAAAATTGTACTATCTCAATAAATGCCACAGGATCACACTGGTACCTTTCCCAGGAGTTCTCATTTCCAAAAGCAGATTTGTATTTGACCTCTCAATATATCTGCTGGATATTCTGGAAATGTACAAATCAATTAATTTAACTACTAGGACTTACGAATGAGTCTATGCCCAATATATTGACTTCTGAAGTCCATATGATAACTGATCATCTTTGTGATGTAGCAACCAAGCTACAGGGACCATAACTGAGCAACAAACACTACTTGATTACAGAAATTTAAATCCATCACAATGGGCCTATTCATGCTAGGAAGGGACTCCTCTGAGGGTCAACCTTGTCTCTGAACTCCATGACAGACTGTGAACCTTCCTTAGACAGCAGGGCATTAAAGCACCCTTCCACCCAGCCTCCTTTCCTATGTGCTTCACTCCAAAGGAGTCTGCAGTCTAAAGATTCAGCCAGACTTCCTATTTTCCTCTTAGTTTTCTCTCAAAATTATTTCCTCTTATTCAATCCCCAAAGTGGCTTCTATTTAAGAGAACCATCAAAACAGTCTCCATTCCTCTTATCTCTCTAGTCTGGGTGGTCTCCACGACTGAACCAGGACTGACCATGTAGGAAGAGCCAAGTAGTCCCAGATGAGGGAAGGATGTGTGAAGGTTCTGGGGAGCATGTGGGTCCCAGTTGGTTGTGGAGGTGGATCACAGCTTCTGCACATCATGCTGTTCATTTAGAAGCACTTAGTCAAAATTATCCAGGGAATTTTAAATGCTGTTTATAATGTCTTTTTCTCTTTTTCTTTACAGAGAAAGTAAGAGATCTTTTAGATTTAAGCATTATGGGGAATGCAACTGATTGAGCTACACACTCTTATGGCTTTTATGGCAATCCTATTTTCCAGTGAATTCTACAGCCAATCAGAGTCTTTTCAATTAGGGTGTAAAATTCCTAGGTGACCGGACAAAGCCTTGTATGCTATACAAGATGGGATATAGAGTGTTGAAAATTGTCTCTCAACTCTAAGAACTTTTGATTGATTTTCATTCTCTGTTCAATTATTAAATAGCAGTTGAAAAAATACCTTAATCGTGTGTTTGATAATATAAGACCTAATGCAATTTACAATCATAAATATTTCAATCAATACAATGTTAAACAATATTATCTTTATTAAAAATACAACCTTTTGTTGGTTAATGGATTAAAGCACATGACTACTTTGGTAACTAAAAGTAACTACTTTGAAAGGTAAAAAAGCCGAAACCGGTTTGGCTCAGTGGATGGAGCGTCGGCCTGCGGACTGGAGGGTCCCGGGTTCGATTCCGGTCAAGGGCATGTACCTGGGTTGCGGGCACATCCCCAGTGGGAGATGTGCAGGAGGCAGCTGGTCGATGTTTCTCTCTCATCGATGTTTCTAACTCTCTGTCTCTCTCCCTTCCTCTCTGTAAAAAATCAATAAAATATATTTTTAAAAAAAAGGTAAAAAAAATAACACATTACCTGGGTGTTCATTAACATTGCAGACACTTAGGATCCTCTTTATCAGAGAGAGTCAAAGCCTCTAGAAGAAGGATCTAGGACTTGAATTCTAACAAGTACCCAGGGTTATTCTTACAATCACGAATATTAGGCAATACAGATTTGTACTACAAAACATAGGCCTTATCTATAATTGAATGAACTGCAAAATCTATTCAAAGATATTGTATGATTTCTGAGGATTGGGGGAAAATTATGTTATTTTCTTGGCCGCTCACAAATCAGTCAAGACAAAGGTTGTTAGTGTACTTAATATAATCTAGATCCAATGTCCTTATAAGATACTAGAGGCCCAGTCCACAGATTCATGAACCGGTGGGGTCCCTCCGCCTGGCCTGTGTCCTTTTGCAATCCAGGACCCCTTGGGGGAAGTTGGCAGTCAGACATCACCCGAGGAATGTAATAGTGCGCAAAGCAGCAGGCGGCCAGTGAGGAACCTGAGCCCAGGCCAGGCACCATGCTGCTCCTGCTTGTCCTAGCTCACTGCACCTGCCTCCCTCACTCTCATTAGTGCTGCTGTGGAGGCAGGAGAGGCTCAAGCTACCACCGCTGCACTTGCCAGCCATGAGCCAGGTGTCTGGCACCTGTTAGTCAGCTGAGTGGCACTCCCACTGTGGGAGCACACTGACCACCAGGGGGCAGCTCCTGCATTGAGCATCTGCACTCTGTTGGTCAGTGAGCATCATTGCGAATAGTCAACTAGTTGTTCAGCTGTTTGGTCATTTGGTCGCTTACGCTTTTATAAATATAGATATGACTTGCAAAAGTTTTCCCTGATTTTCAGATTGTCTTTTTTACTTTATTGATGTGCCCTTTGCTGCAATTTTTACAAATTTAACGAATTCCAACTTATCTATATTTTTCCTTAGTTGCATGTACCTTTGTTGTTCAGTAAAAGAAATTGCTGTGTAATCCAAACTGAAAAAGACCTGCACCAAGGTTTTCCTGTAAGAGTTTCATAACATTAGTACTGGCATTTAGAGCTTTGATAGAGTGTGAGTTATTTTTGCATGTGGTGAGAATTATGGCTACAAAGTTATATATTTTGCAGGTGGCTATCCAGTTGTCATACCATCATTTGTTGAGAAGACTATTTTTTACCCATTAATTTACCATTTAATTTTCTTAGAACTCTTGTCAAAAATCAATTGATACATTACGACAGTGTATATTGGTGAGAGAATAGACAAATGATTTGTGGAACAGAAGGAAGAATCTAGAAATAGATTCATATAAATACAGCAAACTGATCTTTGAGGAAAGAGGAAAGGCAATACAATGGAGCAAGGATAGTTTTCTCAACAAATGGTGTTGGAATAACTGGATATCTGCATGAAGAACACCTGGACACGGACCTTACCCCCTTCACAAAAGAGCTGAAAAAAGATTGTAGACCAAAATGTAAAGTGCAGAACTACAAAACTCCTACAAGAGAATATAGGAGAAAACCTGGCTGACCTTGGGTGGTAATGGCTTTTTAGATACAAAACTAAAGGCTCAGTCCACAAAAGAAATAATTGATAAACTGGAATACATTAACATTTAAACTTCTTTTCTGTGAAAGACAAAATCAAGAGAATTAAAAATAAGGCATGGACTGGGAGAAATGTTTAAAATAAACCCACATCTGATTAAGGACGGTTATCCATTATGTACAAAAAACTCTTAAAACTCAAAAATAAGAAAACAAGTAACTCGATTAAAAAAAATGGGCCCAAGACCTTAACAGACAACTCATCAAATATACATAGATGGCAAATGAGCATATGCAAAGTTGCTCCACATATATGTCATCAGAGAAATTCAATTTAAAAAATGAGATGCTACTACAACACTAATGCACTGGGTAAATCCCGGAACACTGACAACACCAAATGCTGAGGAGGATGTAGAGCAACAAGAACTCATACATTGCTGATGGGAATCTGAAATGGTTCAGCCACTTTGGAAGGCAATTTGGCAGTTTCTCTTTTTTGGTAGTTTTATTTTTCAAATATATATATAGTGGATAGTATTACTGAGACCCCCCTTTATACTCCTTTACCCCTCTCTGCCCAGCCCCTACCCCACAACTAAGTATACTCTTAACATACAATTGAGCGATTATGTTCCTTGATATTTTACCCAAAGAGTTGAGAATTTATGTACACACAAAGAATCTTTATTAATGTAGTAGCTTTATTCGCAATTGCCAAAAAATGGAAACAAAGATTGCTGTTAGTACACGAATGCATAAACAAATGTGAATACATTTGGATAATGGGATATTATTCAGTGATAAAAAGTGATACAAATTAATGAGCTATGGACCCATGAAAAGATATGGAGAAACCCTAAATGCATATTACTAAGTTAAAAAAAAAGCCAATTTGAAAATGTTATACACTGTATGGTTACAACTGTATGACATTTTATGACAGGTAAACCTATGGAGATAAAAATATCAGTGGTTTCTAGGAGGAATGGGGAGAGACATGAATAAGCACAGCACAATCCTGTTAGGGGAATAAATGAATATACTCTCTCTGATATTTATAATGATTGATGGAGTTCATTAAACGTTTGTCCATACCCATGGAATGTACAACACCAGGAGTGAGCCCTAAGGTAAACCATAAACTATGGCTGACTTTGCTGTTTCAATGTAGATATATCCTTGGTAAGAAAATAAAGTACCATTCTGGTGAGTGATGTTTATAATGAGGAAAACAGTAAATGCACTGAGCAGGAAAATCTCTGCATTTCTTTCTCACTTTTGTGGTGAATGTAAAACTGCTCTAAAAATTAAGTCTTAAAAGTCAATTAAGCATATATGTATGAATATTTTGTCTATGTTTTATTCCATTGTTATATATGTCTATCTTTATGCCAATAGCATACTATTTTTTATCACTATAGCATTGTCATCTGTGTTAAAATCTGAATATAATATATTCCAAATTTGCTCTTTTTTTAAGATTATTTTTGTACACTGGGTCCCTTGCATTTACAGACATGTAATATCTCCATTTCAACTTTTGTAAATATACCTAGAAATGGAATTGCTGGTAATTCCATTTTAAGTTTTTTATTACTACATTCTGTACTAGTTTGCACTACTACAAACAATCCTCAAGGATTCCAATTGCTCCACTTCCTTACACTTATTATTTTTTTTAAATAGTAGTAATATTAATGCACATGGTATATATATATATATATATATATACATACATACATTAGAATCCCAGTGCACAAAAATTTGTGCACTCGGGGGGTGAGGGAGGAAATCCCTCAGCCCGGTCTGCTCCCATTTGCAGTCCAGGATCCCTTGGGGGATGTCCACCTTTTGACTTAGGCCCACTCCCCGAGGGATCAGGCCTAAGCTTGCAGTCAGACATCCTCTGGCAGCCAGGGAGCCCTCGGGGGATGTCCAATTAAAGGCTTAGGCCCCCAAGGGAACTGTGATGAGGAAGCTGGGGTGACAGAGGAGCCACGCTGTCCAGCCCCGCTGCCCTGGGTCGGGTCGCACACGGGACGGCCACTGCCCTGGGTGGCATATAGCAGGTCCGGATGGCAGCAGGGCAGGCAGAATGGCTCTGACCCGCCCTGCCTGAAGTATGCAAATTAGCCACCATCTTTGTTGGCGTTTAATTTGCATATCACGCTGATTAGCCAATGGGAGGTGTAGTGAAGGTATGGTCAATTACCATGTCTGTCTATTATTAGATAGGAGATACACAAACACAAACACACAAACACTCTAGAGGCAGGGTGCATGACATTTGCACACTGGGGGTGGGGTCTCTCAGCCCAGCCTGGGCCCTCTCACAGTATGGGATTCTTCGGGTGATGTCTGCCTGCGTGCTTAGGCTCCCCATGCTCGCCAGCCATGAGCCCAGCTTCTGGCTGAGCAGCGCTCCCACTGTGGGCGTACATTAACCACCAGGGGGCAGCTCCTGCGTTGAGCATCTGCCCCCTGGTGGTCAGTGCACATCATAGTGACTGTTCATTCCATGATTTGGTCACTTTGCATATTAGGGTTTTATTATGTAGGACACACACACACACACACACACACACTCTCTCTCTCTCTCTCTCATTATAATCTCTTACAAACTGCTAATTGCAACTGCATATAAAAACAAATTGATTGTAGCTCTGTTTCCTTAGTTTATGTTAATAATATCACAAACTCTATCTTTTTATATTGCCTACCAATTAATATATATAGGGTGGGGCAAAAGTAGGTGATAACCTCTGTGTTTTGCATAGTCACAAATGCATACTTACTTTTGCCCCACCCTGTTTGAACATTAGGTTTTATGCTCTGGTTTTTTAAATCCTATAAAAGAATAAAAAGTGTATTTTAAAAAATTACAATAAAGTAAGATCTTATACCAGTAATTGTCCATGTATTTACCTTTTTTGGAGAATTTTGTATTTTCATATTGCTTTGATTTATTTTCTAATGTCCTTTTTTACTTCAAATTGAAGGATTCATTTATCATTGCTTGTCGGGTAGGTCTAATGATAATGAATATAAGCCTTGGCTTATCTGGAAATGTCTTAATGTATCCCTCTTTTTTGAAGGACATTTTGTACCATATGATTTAAGGCACTGATTGTCCAACCTGGTTTCAGTGTCATTCCCCAGCTTTTGCTCTCTCCTGCTCCAAAAAATAATTCTGGAGATCTTATGAATAGGGTAGTGATTCTAGCCAACAATACTGTATTATAAACCTTAAAGTTGCTAAGAGACCAGATCTTAGTTGTTCTTACAACAATAACAAATTTAAGTGATTTGATTGAGGTACGAGCTAACACTACAGTGATAACCATATTGCAATGTAGAAACACAGCAAATTAAGGTGTTGTACATCCTAATCTTACACAATGTTCAATGTGAATTATATCCCCCCAAAATATCCAAATCCTGTTCTCTAGACAAGCTTCCCCAACCTAACTGCACATGTGGCTCAACTGGGAGCTTTTACAACATTCCAATGCCCAGGCCTCATCTACTAATGATTCACAATTTTGATTGCAGGCTAGTACATTCATAGCCATTAAAAGTTTCAAGTCTAATATGCCTGTAGTTTTTTAAAATTACAAAAACTAAGATTTGGAAACAGTCCAATTGTCCATTAACACTAATAAAAGAGAAAGATGCAAATTGACCATACCTTCGTGACTCCCTCCTGCTAACCAGGAGTGAATATGCAAATTAACCCAACCAATATGGCAGGTTACTTTGCATATGTAGGTGCTGAGAGGCCAGGGGCAGGGCGGGATTCAGGCATTCTGCACCACCCCAGCTTCTCTGGGCCTCTGGGCAGTGTGGCAAGGTGGGAAGGAGGTTCTGGGCCAGAACGAAGGCAGAAAGGCGGCTCTGGACTGCAGCAAAGGCAGAAAGGCAGCTCAGGCCTGAGCGAAGGCGGTGCCGGCAGCCAGGGGAAGGAAGGCCCATTCTTGCACGAATCCTTGTGCATCAGGCCTCTAGTTAGTAGATTAATGAATAAAAACTGTGAGGCATTTACAGAATGGTATACTATGCAGCTGTAAAAATGAGGGATCTCTTATTCTTTGGAACAGCATGGATGGACCTGAAAAATATTACAGTAAGTGAAATAAGCCAATCTGAGAAAGACAAATATCATGTGATCTCACTTATTTATGGGATGTAATTAACAAAATAAACTGATGAATGGAGTAGATTGAGAGACATTTTTGCCACACCTCCTTCATGGTGAGAGCTCTCTATATCTCTCAATAGGCTTAAAATTATTATTATTATTGCTATTATTATTATTTTTATTGTTTAAAGCATTACAAATAGTAGAGCATAAGTCTCCTATTCCCCCTATGGACCTCCCCAGGGGCTCCCCACCGCAGCACATGCCCTCACCTCCCTAGTGTCTGTGTCCACCATGACATGCTTCCTTGGCACACCAGGAAGTAGCAACGCCCGCCTGAATGAACTCCTAGAGCCACGTGCACAGCACCCCAGCCTTTCAGCCATTGGTTGCCTGTAGCAACGTGTCTCCCTCTGATTGGTCCCCTCATGCTATATATACCCCTGTAGTTACACAATAAAATGGATCTGCGTCACTGAACCTGGCCTCCGGAGTCGTGCATGCAGACGCCCTAGCGCGTTGGGGCTCTGTTGTCCTCACCCCCAAAGGACCCCCTGCATCACTCCCCACTGGGGATGTGCCCACAACTAAGGTACATGCCCTTGACCGGAATCGAACCTGGGACCTTTCAGTCCATAGGTCAACGCTCTATCCACTGAGCCAAACCAGTTACGGCATGTACCACAGTTTTTTAATCCACTCATCTGCTGATGGGCACTTAGGGTGTTTTCAAATCTTAGCTATTATAAATTGTGCTGCTATAGGGTTGCATATATCCTTTCTGATTGGGATATATGTTTCTGTTTTCTTGGGATATATTTCTAGAAGTGGGATTACTGGGTCAAATGGAAGTTCCATTTTTTATTTTTTGAGGAAACGCCATTCTGTTTTCCACAGTGGCTGTACCAGTCTGCATTTCCACTAGCAGTACAAGAGGGTTCCCCTTTCTCAGCAAACTTGTCAGCACTTGTCGTTTGTTGATTTGTTGATGCTAGCCATTCTGACAGGTGTGAGATGGTACCTCATTGTCATTTTGACTTGCATCTCTCTGATGATTAGTGACTTTGAGCATGTTTTCATATGTCTCTTGGTCTTCTGCATGTCCTCTTTCAAAAAGTGTCTATTTAGGTACTTTGCCCATATTTTGAATGGATGTTTATGTTCCTTTTGTTAAGTTGTATGAGTTCCCTATACATTTTGGAGATTAAACACTTATGGGGGAAAACATTTATTCTAGGGATGCAAAGCTGGTACAAAATCCACAAATCAATAAATATAATACATCACATAAACAAATCGAGAGACAAAAATCACATAATCATATCAATTGATACAGAAAAAGCATTTGACAAAATCCAATACCTCAACATAATAAAAGCCTTGTATAACAAACCGATAGCCAACATCATACTCAATGGGAAAAAACTAAACTCAATTCCCCTAAGAACAGGAACAAGACGGGGATGCCCACTTTCACCACTCCTGTTCGACATAGTACTGGAAGTGCTAGCCACAGCAATCAGACAAGAAGAAGAAATAAAAGGTATCCATATTGGAAAAGAAGAAGTAAAATTGTCATTATTTGCAGATGACATGATATTGTAAATTGAAACCCCAAGGACTCCATTAAAAAACTACCAGACTTAATAAATGAATTTGGCAATATAGCAGGATACAAAATTAACATTGGAAATCTATGGCTTTTTTTATACACCAATAATGAACTCACAGAAAGAGAAACTAAAAAAACAATCCCATTTACCATTGCAACAAAAAAAATTAAGATACCTAGGAACAAACTTAACTAAAAGGTAAAAGACCTGTACACAGAAAACTATAGGACGTTGGAAAAAGAGATAGAGAAAGACATAAACAAATACAAGAATATAATGTGTTCATGGATTGGTAGAATCAACATCATTAAAATGTCCATATTACTAAAGTGATCTATAGATTCAATGCAATCCCCATTAAGGCATCAACAGCGTATTTCACAGACATAGAACAAACTCTCCAAAAATTCATATGGAATAAAAAAAGACCCTGAAGAGCTGCAGTAATCCTGAGAAAGAAGAACAAATCTGGGGGGAATCACAATACCAGATATTAAGCTATTTGACAAAGCCACTGTTCTCAAAACTGCCTGGTACTGACACAAGAACAGACATATAGACCAATGGAACAGAACAGAGAACCCAGAAATCGACCCAAGCTACTATGCTCAATTAATATTTGACAAAGGAGACAAGAGCATATATGGAGTCAAGACAGTCTCTTCAATAAATGTTGTTGGGAAAATTGGACAGATACATGCAAAAAATGAAACTAGACCACCAACATACACCATATACAAAAATAAACTCAAAATGGTTAAAGGACTTAAAAGTAAGACGAGAAACCATAAAATTCTTAGAAGAAGCCATAGGCAGCAAAATAGCAGACATATGTCGTAGAGATATCTTTACTCACAAAGCTCCTAGGGCAATGGAAACTAAGGAGAAAATAAACAAATGGGGCTACATCAAAATAAAAAGCTTCTGTACCTGAAAAGAAACCATCACAAAACAACAAGAAAACCCACTCCATGGGAGAACATTGGCCAATGTTATCTCCAATAGGCTTTTCTTTTAACTTCTTGTAAGGGTCACAGCCCTCCAGGACTATCAATTGAGTTTTGTTTTCAAAATATAAGAGTGGAATCTCACACCTCATTTTTTATTCTCATGACAGCAGCATTTAGTGTGGTTTATTACTCCTTTCCTTTTTTTCAGAATCAGCTGAATATAATCAATTCAATGAATGAAGGAATGAAAAGAGGAGTAATAGAAGCAGCTAATACTCACTGAATGCTTCCTAAGTACTCCTTTCTTTCTTGATGTGCTTTTTAAAACTTGGCTCCAATGATATCCCACTCTTTTGCTGTTTCTCCTTTATCATTTCTTATTCCTTATGGGTTTGCTTTATTGATTTCATTTGTTATTTTGGTACTGGTACTAAATGTACAGTCCTCTTTTCTATTTCCCTAAGTGATCTTGTCCATTCTCATGAATTTTAATTGCAGTTTACATCAATGACTACAAATTTGTATCTCTAAACCTTGTTTTTGAATTCCAGATTCTTGATATATCCCCACTCCCACACAGTACTTTCATGTCCTGCTCAAATCCTTTTGGCCTCTACTTCTCAGTTCATGGGGCTCAGCTTCCAACTGCCTGGATCTGCAACTCTTTGCTACAGGACTTTCTCTGAATACTGTGCCCATATACACAGAGTGTCAGAAGCACCAGATAGTCAACACATCTTGTGGTCACCTCTCACTCATTGACTTATGAGGGTTGGTATGTAATTATGCCAGCTCCCTGCATTTAGAGTAGGACAAATCTGATCTTTATGTTGCACACTACCTTCAGAGTCTCACTAAGGAGTGAACTCCATTTAACCACAGTGGTAATTAACCTGCTAGAAAACACACTGTTCATTTACTCCCTTCATTTTCCTGCCTCCTGTCCGCAATATCCTAGTGATGTGCTCTTTTTTGTCTCCTGAATCAACACATTTGTTTTCTAATATTTACCACAAAATCTTCTTGGGGAACTCAGACATAGATAAATATTTGAGATATTTCAGAATATTCAGATAATATTGAGAAATCCCAAAATTAACATGTAAAGAACAATATTTTTTCTCTCAGATCCCACCTGGCAGGGTGGAGGAAGGATAAAGAAGTACACACTTCTCCATTTCAGAACTTCCTTAGAAGGTGGGCACATTATTTTAGATCAGTGGTTCTCAACCTGTGGGTCGCGACCCCTTTGGGGGTCGAACGACCCTTTCACAGGGGTTGTCTAAGACCATCGGAAAACACATATATAATTACATATTGTTTTTGTGATTAATCACTATGCGTTAATTATGTTCAATTTGTAACAATACATTCTGCATATCAAATATTTACATTACCTTTCATAACAGTAGCAAAATTAGTTATGAAGTAGCAACGAAAATAATTTTATGGTTGGGGGCCACCACAACATGAGGAACTGTATTAAAGGGTCGCGGCATTAGGAAGGTTGAGAACCACTGTTTTAGATGAAGGAAACTCAGCCCGTGAGCATCACAAAAGGCCCTCACCCCTCACAGGAGATGCCTCTGTAGCATGCATGTGAGTGATAGACTGAGCACAGCTTTTGGCAAATGGCTTGTGATATTGACCCAAACTAAAAAGTCTTTTTTCTTTAAAGTAAATGACATGGAACCTGTTAGTGATGACAAGAGTAATTTCTGTGTCTGAGCCAAGTCTGCAGGCACCTATAAACATATCTCTTAACAATTCTTATTCCTAACCACAATTACCCGACATTTGGTCCTATTCTAAATGCCCATTTGGTTCACACAAAAAGTCTTTGAAATTCGATCCTGTCAAAAACATAAACACTTACCCTAACCAGTGTGTCTCAGTTGGATGAGTGTCATTTCATGCACCTCAAGGTCACTAGCTTGATTCCCAGTCAGAGTACATACCCATTTTATGGTTGATGTTCCCCTCATTCCCTTCCTCCCTCTCTCCCTCCCTCCCTCCTTTCTTTCTCTCTCTCTCTTTCCCTCTCTCTCAATAAAAACATATTACAAAAACTACATTAAAACCTAAGAAGTTATTCTTGCATTCAAATAGCCCATAGTGTTTAGTTATACTCTGGGTTATAGTATTAAAACATAAAAAATTATATCAGATTGTATTGGTCCAATGATTATGTTGTGCTGTCCTGGCAATAATAACACTTCTTACCTTGGTAGCCTGGCTGGCAATGACACATGGGGCAGGTAGATAGGTCAGGGCTCAGATCTTGCAGAAGAGTAGGATTTATATTAACTATGGACCAAATGTCTCCATGGATGTTAAGGATAGAACAAAATATGAACGATCTTTTGGCATGGACCAAATGTCTCATTGCTCATTTTAGACAGGACCAAATGTCCTACAAGACTAATGACCATGTATGTCAATGCTGGACACTGAATATTTGAGGTGACATCTAAGAGATAAGGAAAATTCTAAAATCATGGCTGATATACCCCAAGATCCAGATATAACATTACTTTGTGCTTATTCAATTTGTTCCTAGAATTATTAATCTCTCTTAAAGCAAATAATTTAGAATGTTTTATACAAGACCTGTGTTAGTGAAAAATGTAACCACTGAAGTATGGCCATAATTTCACCTATGGGTGGGAAACATCTAACTCTGAAGGCACAAGCATTTATTCTTACCTTTCATTTACAAGACCTTGGAAATCAGCAGTTTCCTTATTTATTTAAGAATCACAAGAGGTCTCACTAACAATTCTGACTCCTAGACTTCTCCAGTTTAACTGCTGATTCAGTGGGGCTAAGAAGAGGACCAGGGAATTGTACCAAATATCTACTCTTTCCCCTGACTCTGTCATATTTTCTCTGAACGCATGAGATATTTAGAAGGCAGTTATCTGTTCACTAATTTTTTCTCCTGGTACCAATAAGCTAACATTTTAGATAGGTGGCATTTGTCTAAATCAAATAGGTTAGTCTTATCACACCTTCATTCTCTCAATGAATTCCCAGGATTTCTAGATATTGATACAGAACTCAACTACAAAGAGGTATTCTAATAAACTCATTACTACTCTCATAGATTGTTCCGCTGTCCAAGTCACAGTAAGGTTTTTTAAAATTACTTGAAGAATCACTTTATTGCAAAACAATATTATTTACTAAAATTTGATATTACACTCTTCAAATAGTTTAATATGGTTGATAAAACCCCAAGAAAGTTTTCAGAGGCACTCACTTTTATAACCTGTCACCAATAAGCTATAAAGAACTTGAAGATTTCATCACTAGTTTAAACTTACAGAATTGTTCTGTTGGTTATATGAGGTTGCATCAAGTTAAAAGTCTTCAGCACAGCAAAAGAAACAACCAACAAATGAAATGACAACCTACAAAATGGAAGCAATTTTTGTAAACCATATATCTCATAACATCTGAAATATATAAGAAACTAATATGTCTAAATAACAATGAAAAAATTCAATTAAAAATTGGCAGGTGTGGCTCAGTGGTTGAGTATCAACCCATGATCCAGGAGGTCTCGGTTCGATTCCCAGTCAGGTTACATGCCTGGGTTGTGGGCTTGATCCCCAGTAGGGGCATGCAGGAGACAGCAGATCAATGACTCTCATCAGTGATGTGTCCATCTCTCACTCTCTCTCTCTCCCGCTCCGTTCTTCTCTCTGAAATACATTTTAAACAATGGGCAAGGGATCTGTACAGACAATTTCTGAAGAGCACATGCAAATGGCCAACAGGTACATGGAAATGGACTGGAAAATCTTCAGGGAAATGCCAATCAAAGCCACAATGAGATATCACCACACACCTTTTTGAATGGCGATCATCAAGATGACAAACAAGTGTTGACAAGGATGTGAAGAAAAGGAAATCCTTGTACGCCATGGGTGGGAATGTAAGTTGGTATAAATAAGATGGACAACAGAATGGAGGTTCTTCAAAAACTTAAAAATAGAACTGCCATCTAACACAGAAAAATCCCACTTCTTGGTAAATATAATGGAAATGAAATAACTTATGTCTAACATATAAATGGATAAAGAAGATGTTATATACACAATAGTTTGTTATTCAACCATGAGAAAGAAGAAAATCCTTGCATTTTTGAAAACACAAATGGTCTTTGAGAGCATTATGTCAAGTGAGCAATGTCAGACAGAGAACAAATACTGTATAATAATATCACATACATAGAACCTTAAAAAGCCTACTACATTGAACCATAGAGTAGAATGGTGGTTATGAGAGCCTGAGGACTTGGGAAAATAAGGATATGTTGATCAAAGGGTACAAAGTTGGAGTTAAAATTTGAATAAGTTCTACAGTCATGCAGAGCATAGTGATTATAGTCAACAATACATCAAAGTTGCTAAGAGACTAGATTTTAAATGTTCTCACACCAAAAAAGAAATGATTATGTGACATGGTAGGGGTTTATCTAGCTATGGTGTTAATCTTATATAGTATACAAATGTATCCAACTAACAGGTTGTAGACCTTAAAACCACACGATGTTTACGTCAATTGTATTTCACTAAAAATAACCCCCTTCAAAGGCCAAAGTTGTTAAGGAAATGTAAATTAACCACAATGAGATACTGCTCTATACCTGACAGGGTGGCTGACAGCACCAAGTGTTGGTGAGGGTGTGGAGCAACTGGAACTCTCAGGCACCAGTGATGGGAATGTAAAGCAGGACAATACTTTGGCAAAGAATTTGGCAGACTTTTTAAAAATAAGAAACTTTTAACCTTATGAACTACTCTGGGTTAGTCCTTCCACTGCTAGGCATTCATTCAAGTGAAATGTATGCATATGCCTAAGAAAGCCATGTACATGAATATTTGTGGCAGCTTTATTTTGTATATTTTCAAATTGGAAAGAATGTAAATGTACTGATACAAACAAGAACACAGATGTTTCCCCAAAATAATTTTGCTGAATGAAAGGCAAACTAGGATACATATGGCATTATTGTATCTATGTAAAATTCTAGAAAAGACAAACTAATCCAAAGTGATAACACATCATCAGCTGCCTGGGGAGAGAGGAAGGGATGAACAGGAGAAAACTTTGGGTGTGGTGGATATATTCATTATCTTGAATGTAAAGATCATTTTAGGGGTGTATACATATTTCAAATTTATCAGATTGCACAGTTTAGTATGTGAAGTTTATTATATGTGAATTATACCTTAGCAAAGCTGTTGCAAAGCTGTTGGGAAATATTGTAAATATAAGTGTTTTTTTTATTTTTGCTAGTATATATTGACCTTGTATCCTTTAACTATAAAGCATTTCTTTTTAATTTTTCTAATTGCCCATCCCTTTTTTTTTAGTCTCATATCAGAGGGGAGAGAGAGAGACAGACAGAGAGAGAGAGAGAGAGAGAGAGAGAGAGAGAGAGAGAGAGAGAGAGAGAGAGAGAGAGACATCAATGTGAGAGAGCCACATTGATTGGTTGCCTCTTGCTTGGGCCCCTACCAGGCCAGAGATGGACTCTGCAAGTGAGGTACATGCCCTTGACCAGAATCGTACCCGGGACCCTTCAGTCCTCGGTCCTAATCTCTATCCACTGAGCCAATAGGCTAGAGCTGTAATTGCCTTTTAAAATATACATTTCTTAGGCTATTATGCAGTGGCTATTTGCTAATAGAGACAATTTTACTTTTCTTTGTCAATCTTAAACTCTCTTATCCTTCTGCTTTTTCTTTTTCCTTTCTTTATTGCACTATGAGATCTCTTCATCTTATGGGGAAGCAATAAAAATTACAGCATGAATTACACTGTTTGCTGTGTTTCATGATGTCCTTCATCAAGCTCACATTTTAGTCATTACATATCTACTTACATTTTAGTCATTAAAATTATTTTTATCATGAATATCTGTCTACTGAGATGGTCATATGATTTTCTCCTTTACTCTGTTAATATAGTGAATTACATTTCTTAGTTTTCAAATGTTGAATCAACATTGAGTTCCAGAATATCCTACTTAATCTTTTAAAAATATTGCAGTATTCCGTTTGCTGATATTTTTCAATAAATGATACCGCCCTTTTATGTAACAGGGTTTCATTAACTATTTGAAAATGCTTCTGTCTTTATTCTATGCCTATTTGATAAAGGCACTTTTATGCATTTTTACATGAAAACATTTAATAATTGCATGCAGCTATTTTGTTTTAATTGAGTTTTTATAAATGAGCTAAGTTTAATCAGATAATATATAAAAACTTTAAGATTTATAACATACTAAGCCACAGAGCTAAGACATGGAGCACAGTTGTCTACATTCGTTTATTATTGTTAATGCTCACTGGAGCATATTTTTGCCATTGGTTTTTAGAGACAGTTGAAGGGAGTGGGAAAAGGGGAAAGAGAGAGAGAGAGAGAGAGAGAGAGAGAGAGAGAGAGAGAGAGAGAGAGAGATCAATGTGAGAGAGACACAGGTATTGGTTGCCTCCCCCACAGGCCCCAGTAGGGGCTGCGGATGGATCCTCAACCCAGGTATGTGCCCTTGACTGGGAATCAAACCCCAAATCCTTCAGTGCATGGGCTGTCGCTCTAACCACTGAGAAACACCAGCCAGGGCTGGCTCTGGATTCCATTTTCTCCCCTCCCCATTCATTATGCCCATCAGATAAAATTTTCCTCTAAACTTCCAGCTGTACGAATGGCTTTGATGACCTCTGTGTGTGGCAACTTCCCAGTCACTGCCCGGACATACGATCCCTCTGTGTCCTTTTCTCCTGACATTTGTTTTCTTAGAGCAGTTGTTAAAATACACTCCTCAACATAGTGGAGTTAGCTGAGGCTGTTCAGAATAACCTATCATGATCATTTGAGAGTTTCCCTTTATTTGAGACTGGATCACAGAAATTTGAAACAAGCTACATTTCCAAAAGAAGCCTAACATAAATGTGTGAACAAAGCTACCCCCACACAGGTTTGTATGTATCTCAACTAACGATGAAAGCTCTGGTACATGGAGGCAGGAAGACTGATGTAATAGTATCCCAGAGATAGTTCTGTGGCTCTAGCTCAGTCACATTCAACTGTAGCTGCAAGTTAACATCATCATAGGAACTTAAAAAAAACACATCAGTCACTAGCATCTCATATAGCAAATGGAATTGCAACCTTGGGGAGGGAACATGGGCACAGGTAATTTTACAAAGTTCTCCAGGTACCTCTCATAGCTATCTATGTTTGAAAACTACTGATGTTCCAGACATATTTGCAAATTGTAGTTTCTGACATTCTTTTCCTGCCTTATCTCCTGATCTTACATAGCTACCTTGCTTAGAAAGACTTCATGTCTTATTTATTTTAGGATCTATAAACACTTAGCATTTTCTCCCCTCCCCGTTCATTATGCCCATCAGATAAAATTGTCCTCTAAACTTCCAGCTGTACGAATGGCTTTGATGACCTCTGTGTGTGGCAACTTCCCAGTCACTGCCAGTATTTCCTAGAGCAGTATTTAAAATACACTCCTCAACATAGTGGAGTTAGCTGAGGCTACACAGGTAAACAAGACAGCCTCCCTTTGTACTGTGTCTTCTTGAGGTGGGTAACATAGGACACATACTATTGTGGGGTTTTCTTTGTATAGTATTGCTGTCAGGACTTCTTCAGCTCTGGTCCTTCTACGATTAATTGTTCCTGGTTCTCTGAAGGATAAATTGAGCATTCAAAATGCATGTATTCTTAAATGCTACAGGGGATAATTTCATTGAGCTTTTTCCAATATGTACTACTTAATTTGCTTACTTTTAATTGATTTGGGTGCAGAAGGAAAAAAGGGAAGTCTTCCCTATGAAAAGTAAAGGGGTTTCGCCCTGCCCAGTATGACTCAGTGGTGGGAGTGTCAGCCTCCCCTTCTCCCAAGAAGGTTCCCTAGTTTGATTTCTTGTCAAGGACAAGTACATAGTTTACAGGTTCAACCTTGTCACTTGGTGGGCACATGCAGGAGGCATCCAAGAAATGTTTCTCTGGCATAGATCTCTCTCTCTCTCTCTCTCTCTCTCTCTCTCTCTCTCTCTCTCTCTCCCTCTCCCTCTCCCTCTCCCTCTCTCTCCTTGTCTCTCTCTTCTCTTTCTTTCCCTCCCTCTCTCCACCTCTTTCCTCCCTTCCAGTTCCTCTGAAAATCAATGAAAAAATTATCTTTTGGTAAGAATTTTTTTTTAAAAAAGTATGGTATTTAATAGTATTCACCTTTCCCCAGGTTTCTCCTATCTTATCACCTAGGAGTTTTAAAGTTTGCATTTTATATTAGATCTGTGCTTCATTTGGACTTAATTTCTGTGATGGGTATAATGTCTGTGTTTACGCTTATTTGATTGGATGTGCATATCCTGTTGCTTAGGCACTATTTTGAGAAACTATAGTCTCATTGTAATACCTTTGCTCATTTATCAAAAATCAGTTGTGAATATTTAAGGGGGTCTGTTTCTGGGATCTCTGTTCTGTTGAGTTAATCAACTTGTGTCTTCTGCCAAGGCCCAGTCTTGATTATTGAGTTACTTATAGTGAGTTTTGAAGTTGAGTAGCATCAATCCTCCAACTTTGCTCTTCCCCTTCAATACTCTATTGGCTATTCTGGATCTTTTGCCTTCCATATAAACTTTAGAATGGGTTTAATAGCAGCCACACAATAACTTGCTGAGATTTTGATTGGGACGGTATTGAATCTATAGGTCAACTTGGGAGTAACTGACATCTTGACAATAAGGAGTCTCCCTATTCATGAACATGAAATATCCCTCCGTTTATGAGTCCTCAGGCCAGTTAACATAAAATCCATTCCTCATGCTTCAGCACATTTGGTTTGAACTAATTTTGTCAGCCTGACTATACAGACTCTGTTTTAAGCCACCTGGGCTATACTGACTTGATCTCATTTTCTTCACTTATTCCTCAGAGAAAATGATTCAATATAAAATTTATTTAGTGCATTGTACCATGTAGTCTCAGTTTCATTCCTGAACTTTCTTTCTCTCATGATCTTATTATTTCCATGTTGTACTGGAGCTTAAGGTCAAAGCTGGCTGCCTAATGTTCTGGGACCTTTTTAAATATTCCTGGTGGTGAAATTGTACTACAGCTTTATGAGATGTCCCCTTGAGGGAAACTGGTTAAAAGGAACATGATAACTCTCTGTACTATTACTTACAGCTTCATGAGACTCTCCATTTTTCTCAACATAAAAAGTTTAATAAACCAAATTTCCAATAGAGTCTAATGTGCTCCTTGTGTTGCAAAATACTAATGGCCTATATATGGGTGTAATTACAGTTTCCGAAATTTATTCTTCTCTTTTTTGCTTTGATTCTCCTTCCTTTCCAACACAATAATTTGAAAAGCTTTCAGATCTCTCCTCCATTTTAGGGTTTTAAAGCACTGCTTATTACTTTATCCCCACTCCATTCTTTTGAGAATATCAGAAAATTATCCCAAACCTCTTACTGTGGGAAGACCTATTGAGAAATATCTGAGTGGCATCTCTCACAAGCTGTTTTACACAGAAAACCTCTGCCTTATGTTATTATGAGCCATGTATTTTAACCCCATCAAGCTCCTCAACAGCAAGCCAGTAAGGGAGACTCCTCAGCTGGGTGAAGGTGGTTGACAAAGAAAGGGGAACAAAATAGGCACAGTCTCCAGAGCTGTAGGCCTCAGGCTCCACTGCCTCCTGTTTCAGGGAGGTTGGGTGGGGAATCTATGGGCTGGCCATGGTGTGCAGCATTGCTGTGAGGCCTGCTCCAGGTCAGTCCTTCCTCAAATGTTTCTATATTCTGAGGAAAAAGGCGATTCCAGTGTCCATATTTCCTTAAGTGGTGTCAGGCCTCTTTGGGCTGAGCCAAGGTTTGGGAATGAACAGCTCCCTCTTAAGTGAGCTGAGAATGTGTCCTGGGGTTTCTCTCAAGTCTTTATGAGGCCTCCTGTTCACATGTATGACTCCTTGATCCTGTGAGCTTATGCAAAGAAAAAAGGGAAAGTCCAATATAGTTAGGAATCTAGGGAAGTAGCAGGTTCTTTGCCTGTAGGAAACTTTCACTTATAAATAGGAAATTTGTCTCTGTGTCATGTGTTGTAAACATTCCTTTTAGGTTTTTTCTTCAGAGTTGATAAAATGTCTTTCTTCTCATCATGTATCAAAATTATTTTCATCACTGCCTTGGCATTTTCTCTTTACTCTGGTGAGTACATTTCAATTCTGGATGAAGCTATTCCTATATCTTAGAAAGTGCAGGAGACGACTTCTGTTATCTTGAAATGGAGCATCTTCTTTTATTGGGTATGTAATATTTTAACTGGCAAAATGAAAGGGGGCAAGTTACAGAGCCCTTTTAAGGAATTACGTCTGTGGATTGCTTTTTCTCTTTTCCTACCCTAGAGGAATGGTAGCAGAGAGGTGGGTTAGAATGAGCAGAACTTAGCTTTTTGTTCATTTATGACTAAAATTATTTACCTAATTATTATTATTATTTTTTGGAGGTCAGATTCTATGTTTGTTAAATGCAGAGTGTAGGGAGTAATGATGTTTCCTAGATCTGACATTCCTTGGCAATCTGATTTGTTGTGTTCCAGTTCTGAGGCCATTAAAGTAAAAACTTTGTGTGAGGGGAGAACTCAAGCATTACTCACCTAGAAATTTATCTTTCTTTAGTGCAAAGAGGCTGAAGAATTCGAGTAAAGTAGTTATAATGTGTTGAACATACCATGGATATTAGAACTATTACTTCATTAAGTCATAATTAATTTCTTCAAGTTAGGTGACCTTATGCAAGGCATATTAGAGACATTAAACAAGGCATTGTCTGTTATTCAAAAAGGAATTAAAAGAAACATGGTATCTTCACAGGGCTGTTTGGTGATTGCTGCAAACACTTAAACATATTTTTTACAGATAAGAATAATTTAGAATTACATTTCCTGATCTGGAGTTATTTTGTGAGCTGACTGTTTAGATACTACCACAAAAGGCTCATCTCAGAACTTGTAGGTACTCAGTAGGCAATATGTGTAGTATTTGCTATTAAAAGTTATAGGTTCTTCCCACAGAGACTCTGATTGTTTTCCTATTCTTCTTATTTTTACATTTATTTGTGTGCTGGTTGCAGGAAATTCTCTTGCACTTGCAAGACGCTTGCGCACTCCGGTAAGTTTAATTTTGATTAATTTTAATATTAAAAAATGTGAAATTTTAATTGTTCCATATTGTAGGTTTTAATAGAAAATTTCATGAAACAGCCCTGCCAGTGTTGCTCAGTGGTTAAGATTCCACCCATTAACCCTGAGGTCCCTGGTTCACTTCCTGGTCAAGGCACATGCCCAGGTTTGGGCTAAATCCCCAGTAGGGGTATGCAGAAGGCAGGCAATGGATGTCTCTCTCTCTCTCATTGATATTCCTATCTATCTACGCCCTCTCCCTACCTTTATTAAAAAAAAATTCACCAAAAAAAAATGTGCAAAAGAGTGATCCTTCAAAAAATTTTTTAAAACTGTGCTATCATTATGCAAGATTAAATGAAATTAAGCCAGCCTAAAAAAACTATTTGGTATTTTGGACAAGATGAAAATATCCCATTATTTCAAAGATTCCATTATTGGGTATCCTTGTTATTTGCAAGCATCTATTAAAGGTTATAGTGCATTTAAAGTAGAATTGTGGCCCTAGCTGGTTTTGCTCAGTGAATAGAGTGTCGACCTGAGGACTAAAGGGTCCCAGGTTCGATTCCAGTCAAAGGCACATGCCCGTGCTGTGGGGCTCTATCCCCAGGGGGAGCGTGCAGGAGGAAGCCAAACAATGATTCTCTCTCATCATTGATGTTTCTCTCTCTCTCTCCCTCTCCAATCCTATCTGGAATCAATAAAAATATTTTTTTAAAAAAGGAATTCTGCCTCAAGGCTGTAACATAGAAATCTTACCCGAATTTCTAGCCAGCCCTGTGCAGTCTCCACAACTGCATGAGCCATTAGTTAAAATCTCTTTCTGTCTCTTCTTTAAAAAATAAATAAAAGAAAAAGAAAAACAAATAAAGTAGAATTGTGTAGCCCAGCAAATCAAGAGGATTACAAATATTATCCACTTAAAGGTGGATATATTAATAATTTTCATATATTCACAGAGGAAAATATTATATAGAGGAAAGAAACATCTAAATAGTTAAAGTTTACAAAGACATTTTAAAAGCTGGTATATCAGAATGTATGCCATCTTGTTTATTTAGGTAAATTACCAAAACTGCCATTAGAAACCAAATTTTATATACCTTCGCAAATACTAATGTATTGAATATGTACATCTCTGCTGATAATCTAAATGTATCTGATACTCTAATAGTGAAACCATTGAGAAATATAGGGTAATTATTAAAATTTCAGTTTACTACACCTTGTGGCATGAAATAATGGGAAAATCTGATGCAGGCATGAGGAGAAGTGCGACAGAGTGGCTAATTTATAAAAATAGATTCAGACATTTGTTAGTATTTTATAAATGATTTAGGGTTTGTAAAAATATATCAATAACATTTTATGACTCAGTGGGATTCAATTCCAAACCTCATTATAGATTTTCATTCCATTTTGATGCATGGCATCTTGTACTAAGGTCAAAGAATATTTTATTGAAAATGTTCATTACCTGACAAATTTTATGTTCTTCTTTATGTTTAACAGCCAAACTGTGATGGATATAAGGGTCGAACATTTACTTGCTCCAACTATGTGAATACAGTCTGCGCAAACAATGGTCGTACTTACAAAAATGGATGTCTTTTCTGCGCTGCAATGTTGTAAGCACACCAAATAATAAAGAAACCATCATAAATGATTGGAAAACCCAAGTTTCTGATAGCCTAGAAACAGTATATATGGAAAATATTGTACTAGCTCAGTAAAAGTCAAAATCACATGGGTACCTTTCCCAGAAATTCTCATTTGCAGAAGCAGTTTGGTATTTGACCTCTCGATATAACTCTTCTGGATATTTTGCAAATGTACAAATCAAATAATTTAGTTAAATCATTATGACTTACTCATGTCAGTCTATGACCAAGATATTGAATTCTGAAGTCCATATGATAACTGATAATCTCTATGATATAGCTTCAAGCTACAGGGAATATAATTGATCAAGAAACACTACTTGACTACAGAAATTTGAAATCCATCACAATGGGCCTATTCATGCTAGAGGGTATCCTCTGATTTTGTGACACCTTGTCTTCTGAGATCCATGACAGACTGCAAACCTCCTTTAGAGAGTAGGGCATTCCAGGACATTTCCACCCAAGCTCGTTTTCTATATCCTTCAATCCAAGGAGTTTGCAGTCTAATGGTTCAGCCAGCCTTCGTAGCTCCCTCTTCATTTTCTCTCAAAGTTATTTCCTCCTATTTAATACCACAATTGGCTTCTACTTCTAGAGTCATTCAAACAATCTCCAATCCTATCCTCTCTCCAGTATGAGAGATTTCTAAGACCGAGCCAGGACTGACCACATAGGAAGAGTCAAGTAGCGCAGATGAGGGAAGGATGTGTGCAGGGCGGGGGAACACATGGGTCCCAGCTGCTGGATGAGCTGGAGCACAGCCTCTCCACAATGGGCACTTAATGCAATACCCAGGTAATTTTAAATGCTGTTTATAACAATTTCTCTTTCTCTTTTTTTTCTTTACAGAGACTCTCATATACCATTTAAATTTCATCATTATGGGAAATGCCGATAGTTAGGGCAATCCTATTTTGCAGTGGATTCTACAGCCAATCAGAGTCTTTTCAATCAGGGAGTTAAATTCCTAGGTGACCAGACAAAGCCTCTTATGCTATACAAAATGGAATATAGAATGTTTAAAATCGTCTCTCAACTCTAAGAACTTTTGATTGATTTTAATTCTTTGTTCAATAATAAAATAGCAGTTGAAAAAACACCTTAATTGTGTGTTTTATAATATAACACCTAATGCAATTTACAATCATAAATATTTCAATCAATAGAATGTTAAATTATATTATCATTTTTCAAAACACCACCTTGCTATAAAAAATGTCGGCAGGGTAAGTGGATGCTTCATGGATATGCTCCCAGGAACAAACTGAAATTATGACTAAAAGACAGAAAAATTCCTGAATAATCATCAGACACTTGCAGGAGAGAACCCTAAGACCCGAAAACCGAAAGTGGAGACTGCATAGAGACTAGTAAGAGGGGTTGAGGCGTGAAAGCGCTGGCCTGGCACCCACAGACAGCATATGAAGTCCTGGAGACACATAGCAGTGGTGGGGGATTGCCACTGAGAACTCTGAGATCTAATCCCCAAGCTGGGCCCCCCTTAGCAGAGAGCACCAATACTAAGAAGGATACCCACATAATATCTGGCTGTGAAAAGCAGCAGGGTGCTGTCAGCCAGGGAGTGACAGCTAAAAATTCAGGCACCCTCTTAAAGGGCCAATGCACAAAATGCCCTGTGCGGCCACCCACCTGTGCTCTGACAGAGGAAGGGTAAAGTGAACTGAAGCTGTGAGAGTAGAAGCCAGGAGGTGGGACTAGAGGATACAGCTCAGAAGGCAGACAACCCAAATTTCCTGGGATGAGTCATACCTTCACACAGCAGAGGACATCTTTCCCACATAGACATTTGCCTTGCTTAGGGGGGGAAGATAGTTGATATACCTTTTTGGAAAACACCTGGCACTGAGGACCTTAACAAATTAAAAATAACAATTAGCCTGCAGGCAGAAACAACTGCCCCAGCCTGTTGAAAAAACTCACAATACACAAGAGGACGATTCCCTGGAGGACAATTCAAGTTGGAATCCTATCAGTCTGTAGGCAGAGGAGGTCTCTGGAGGCTTTGAGTCTTTGCCTAATCTAATTAGTCAGAAACAGCCTTTAACACTGTCCTGCACTAGACATTGAGATGTGTAGAGGATCTACCTAATACACAGTCACACACCCAAGCTGACAGCCAAAATGAGACAAGAAACAACCCCCAAATGAAAGAACCAGATAATTCTCCAGAAGAAAAGTTAAATGAAGCAGAGATAAGAAATATATCTGAAACAGAGTTCAGAGTAATGATGGTAAAGATGCTCAACAGCATGAAAAAATGATATTGTAACTATGAAAAAAGAACATTCAGAGATAAAGACATAATGTAAATAAAGAATACTGGAACTAATACACCACAGATTAGGGGAAGCTGAGGATTGAATCTCTGAATTAGAAGAAAGAGTTGAAAAAATCAATCAATCAGAGAACTAACAAGAAAATTAAAAAACATAGGACAGCTTAAGGGAGCTGTGGGACAACCTAAAACTTAACAATATTAGAATAGCAGGTGTGCCAGAAGAGGAAGAAAGGGAGAAAGGTGTAGAGAATGTGTTTGAAGAAATAATGGCAGAAAACTTCCCTAACCTAGTAAAGATGAAAGTCACACAAGTTCATGAGGCACAGAGAACCCCAACCAAGAAGAACCCAAACAGGCCCATGCATAGACACATCATAATTAAAATGCTGAAAATCAAAGACAAAGAGAGGATCTTAAAGGCAGCAAGAGAAAAGAAAAATGTTAATACAAAGAAGTTCACAAAAAGCTGACACCTGATTTTTCATCAGAAACTCTATAGGCTAAAAGGGAATAGCATGAAGTACTCAAGGTAAGGGAAAGCAAAGATCTAATATCGAGATTACTATATCTAGCAAGATTATCATTCAAAATAGATGGGCAAATAAAGAGCTTCCCAGACAAAAAAAAAAAAAAAGAGGGGTAAAGCAGTACATCACCACCAATCCAGGAGTACAAGAAATGCTAAAGGGACTGCTGTAATGAGCAGAAGAAACAGAGAGAGAAACCTAGCAATACAGAATTAAAATGGCAATAAATAAGTACCTATCAATAATAAGCCTAAATGCAAATGGATTAAATGCTCCAATCAAAAAGCGTCGCATAGGTGAATGGATACAAAAACATGACCCAACTATATGGAATCTACAAGAGATCCACATCAAAACAAAAGACACACAGAAGATGTGAAGGCATAGAAAAAAATTCTCCATGCAAATGGAAAAGAAAAAAAAAACAGCTGGAGTAGCAATACTGATATCCAACAAAATAGACTTTTAATAAAAAGCCATAACAAAAGACAACAAAGGTAACTACATAATATTAAAGGGATCAATCCAACAAGAGGATATAACCCTGGTAAACATATAGGCACCTAATATAGGGTCACCTAAATACATAAGAAAACTTCTTGGGGACTTTAACAGAGAGATTTATAACAATACAGTCATAGTAGGGGACTTTAACCCCACTATGACTTCACTGGATAGATCTTCCAGACAAAAACTTAACAAGGAAACAGAGACTCTAAAGGACACAATGGATCAGATGGATTTAATTGACATTTATAGAATATATCACTGCAATGCAGCTGAATATACATTCTTCTCAAGTACACATGGATCATTCACAAAGACAGACCACATATTAGGACACAAATCAAGTCTCTACAGGTTCAAAAAGATTGAAATGATATCAAGCATCTTCTCAGATCACAGTGTAATGAAATTAAAAATAAACTACAGTAAGAAACACCCAAAACTTTCAAACACATGGATGCTAAATAGCATGTTATTAAAGGATGAATGGGTTAACAAGATCAAGAAAGAAATAAAAAACTTCCTAGAAACAAATGAAAAATGACCACACAGCAAGCCAAAATCTCTAGTACACAGCATTAGTATTCCTGAGAGGGAAATGCATAGCACTACAGGCATACTTCAGAAAAACAAGGAAAGTCAGCAATAAACTATTTAATCCTACAACTTAAAGAAATAGAAAGAGAACAACAAGAAAAGCCCAGAGTAAGCAAAAGAAAGGAAATAATAAAGATTAGAGTAAATATTAATTATACAGAAACAAACAAACAAAAAAATACAGAAACTCAATGAAACCAAGAACTGTTTTTTTGAAAGGATAAACAAAATTGATAAACCATTAGCAAGACTCAGAAAAAAAGACAGAGGACACAAATACATAAAATCAGAAACGAAAGTGGAGAAGTAACTGACAACACAGAAATACAAAGGATTGTAAGAAAATACTATGAACAACTATATGCTAACAAGCTGGACAATGTGGATGAAATAGACAAATTCGTAGAAAAATATAATCTCCCAAAACTGAATCAGGAGGAATTGGAAAACCTGAATAGGCCAATAACAACTGAAGAAATAGAAGCAGTAATAATAATAATAAAAAAAAACCCACCACCAAACAAAAGCCCAGTTTGGACAGCTTCAGAGGGGAGTATTACCAAACAGTCATAGAAGATCTAACACCTATACTCCTCCAACTATTTAAGAAAATCCAAGAGGAAATGACATGCCCAAATTTGTATGATGCTAGCATTATCCTAATTTCAACACCAGATAAAGAAACTACAAAGAAAGAGAATTACAGGCCAATATCCCTGATCAACAGAGATGCTAAAATCTTCAACAAAATATTCGCAAATCGTATCCAGCAATATATTGAAAAGATTATGCACCATGATCAAGAGGGATTTATTCCAGGGATGCAAGGCTGGTATAATATTCCCAAATCAATAAATATGATACATAACATAAACAAACTGAAAGACAAAAATCACATGACCATATCAATAGATGCAGAGAAAGCATTCAACAAAATCCAATACTGGTTTTTGATAAAAACTCTCAGCGAAGTGGGAATAGAGAGAGCATATCTGAATGTGATACAGGCTATATATGACAAACCTACAGCCAACATCATCCTCAATGCGCAAAAACTGAATCCATTTCCCCTAAGAACAGGAATAAGACAGGAATGCTCACTTTCACCACTCCTGTTTGACACAGTACTGGAAGTGCTAGCCATAGTGATCAGACAAGAGGAAGAAATAAAAGGCATCCATATTGGAAAAGAAGAAGTAAAACTGTCATTATTTGCTGATGGCATGATATTCTACATAGAAAACCCTAAAGGCTCCTTCAAAAAACTATTAGACTTAATGAATTTAGTAATAGAGCAGGGTACAAAATAAGCACCCAGAAATCTATGGCTTTTTTATACACAAATAATGAAATCTTGGAATATTTCTCACAGAATGGGAAACTAAAAAAACAACCTCATTTACCATTGCAGCAACAAAAAATTAAGATACCTAGGAATAAACTTAACTAAGGAGGTAAAAAACCTGTAGTTGGAAAACTACAGGACATTGAATAAAGAGATAGAGGAAGACATAAACAAAAAGAAGAATATAATGCGTTCATGGACTGGTAGAAACAACATCATTAAAATGTCCATACCACCCAAAGAAATCTATAGATTCAATATGATCTCCAATTAAAATACTAACAGAATACTTCACAAACCTAGAATAAAATCTCCATAAATTCATATGGAACAAAAAAAAGATCCAGAAGGGCTGCAGCAATCCTGAGAAAGAAGAACAAAGTTGGAGGAATCACAATACCAGATATTAAGCTATATTACAAAGCCGCTGTTCTCAAAACTGCCTAGTACTAGCCCAACAACAGACATATAGCCTAATGGAACAGAACGCAGAAATCAACCCAAGCCACTATGCTCAATTAATATTTGACAAAGGAGGCAAGAGCATACAACGGAGTCAAGACAGTCTCTTCAATAAATGGTGTTGGGAAAATTGGACAGATATATGCAAAAAAAAAAAAAAAAGAAACTAGACCTCCAACTTACACCATACACACAAATAAAATCAAAATGGATAAAGGACTTAAAAGTAAGACGAGAAATCATAAAAATCTTAGAAGAAGCCATAGGCAGCAAAATAGCAGACATATGTCATAGAGATATCTTTACCCAAAAGCTCCTAGGGCAATGGAAACTAAGGAAAAAAATAAACAAATGGGACATTAAAATAAAAAGCTTCTGCACCTCAAAAGAAACCATCAATGAAACAATAAGAAGGCCACTGCATGTGAGAATGTATTTGCCATTGTTATCTCCATAGGCTTTTCTTTTAACTCCTTGCAGGAATCACAGCCCTCTGGGACTGTCAACTGAGTTTTGTTTTCAGACTCCTAGAATTCACTTCCAGGTTGCTGCTCAGAATATACCCCAGAGGGAGGTATTGCAATACCTGCGTGTAAGGGCAAGAGCCACCTAGGACTGCCAATTGGGTTTTCTTTTCAAAATATGAGAGGAATCTCACATCTCATTTTTTATTCCCATGTCAGCAGCATTTAGTATGGCTTATTACTCCTTTCTTTTCTTTCCTTTTTTTTCAGAATCAGCAGAATATAATCAATTCAATGAATGAAGGAATGAAAAGAGGAATAATAGTATCAGCTAATAATCATTAACGTCCCCTAAGTACACTTTCTTTCTTGATGCCTATTTAAAAACTTGGCTCCAATAATATCACACTCTTTTGTTGTTTCTCCTTTATCATTTCTTGTTCCTTATGGGTTTGTTTTATTGATTTCATTTGTTTGGTGCTGGTACTAAATGTACAGTCCTCTTCTCTATTTCCCTAAGTGATCTTATCCATTCTCATGAATTTTAATTGCAGTTTACATCAAGGAATACAAATTTGTATCTCTAAACTTGTTTTTGAATTCCAGATTCTTGATATATCCCCACTCCCACACAGTACTTTCATGTCCTTCTCAAATCCTTTTGGGCTCTACCTCTCAGTTCAAGGGGCTCAACTTCCAACTACCAGTATCTGCAACTCTTTGCTACAGGACTTTCTCTGAATACTGTGCCCATATACACAGAGTGTCAGAAGCACCAGAAAGTCAACACATCTTGTGGTCACCTCTCACTCATTGACTTATGAGGTTTGGTATGAGATTATGCCAGCTCCCTGCATTTAGAGTAGGATAAATCTGACCTTTATGTTGCACACTACCTTCAGAGTCTCACTAAGGAGTGAACTCCACTTAACCACAGTGGTAACTAACCTGCTAGAAAACACACTGTTCATTTACTCCCTTCATTTTCCTAACTCTGAAGGCACAAACCTTTGATATTGCCTTTCATTTAGAAGACCTTGGAAAACAACATTTTCTTAGTTTACTTAGGAATCACAAGAGGTCTCACTAAAAATTCTGACTCCTAGACTTGTCCAGTTTAGCTTCTGATGCAGTATGGCTAAGAAGAGAACCAGGGAATTTTATCAAGTATATGCTCCCCCCTCTGCCTCTCTTATTTTCTCTGGATGCAAGAGGTATTTAGCAGTCAGTTAGATCTGATCACTAATTGTTTTTTCTGGTTACAATAAGCCAACATCTGGATAGGTGGCATTTGACCAAATCAAATAGGACAGTCTCATCCCACCTCAATTCTGTCATTGCACAAATTCTTTCATGAATTCGCAGTATTTCTAGATATTGATACAGAAATCAAATAAAAGAGAGTATTCTAATAAACTCACTTCTATTCTCATACACTGCCTTGCTGTCTGACTCACAGTAAGGTTTTTTCCATTACTTTAAGAACACTCTTTAATAGAAAACAACATTTTATTTGATTAAGTTTGGCATTACACTACTTGTAATAGTTTAATGTGGTGGATAAAACCCCCACAAAGATTTTTTATGCACTCACTTTTATAACTCAGCACCAATTAGCTATAAACAGCTTTAAAATATCATCACTAGTTTAAATTTACAGAATTGCTCTTATGATTATGAGAGGCTGCATCAAGTTAAAAGTCTGCACAGCAAAAGAAACAACTAACGAAATGAAATGGAAAAAAAACCTACAAAATGGGAGCAAATTTTGTAAACTAAATATCTCCTAAGAGGTTAATATGTGAAATATATACAGAACAAATACAACTCAATAACCATAATAAAGCAAATTAAAAATTGACCCCACCAGTTTGTCTCAGTAGTTGAGTATCGACCTATGAACCAGGAGGTCATGGTTCAATTCCAGTCAGGACAAATGTCTGGTTGCAGGCTCAAGAACCAGTGTGGGGTGTGCAGGAAGCAGCCAATCAGTTTTTTCTCACATCATTGATGTTTCTATCTCTTCCTTTCTCTCCCCTCTTCTCTGAAATCAATAGAAATATATTTTAAAAAATTGGCAGGGGAGTAGTGCCTATGCTGCTCAGTGGTTGAATGTGGACCCTGAACCAAGAGGTCAAGGTTTGATTCCAGGTCAGGACAAATGACCAGTTTGTGGGTTTGATCCCCAACAAGCAGGAGGCAGGGAAATAGATGAATCTCATCATTGATGTTTCTGTCTCTCTCCCTTTTCTTGAAATTAATAGAAAAATTGGCAGGGGATTTCTACAAACATTTTTGCTGAAGAACACATACAAATGGCCAACAACTACATAAAAATGTAGTGGAAAATCTTCAGGGAAAAGCCAATCAGAGCCACAGTGAGATTTCACCACACACCTGTTAGAATGGCTATCATAGAGAAGACTACCAAGTGTTGATGAGGATGTGAAGGAAAGGAAATCCTTGTACAGCATGGGTGGGATTATAAGTTGGTAGAGCCATGATGGAGAGCAGAATGGAAATTCTTTAAAAATAGAGCTGCCATCTAATACAGAAAAAAATACCACTTCTTCGTATATATTCAAAGGAAGTGAAAATAGAATATGGAAAAGATATCTACACTCCATGACCATTACAGCATTTTTCATAATAGCCAAGACACAAAAATAACTTATGTCCTTCAACACATGAATGGATAAAGATTTTATATACACAATCAGATGTTATTCAACCATGAGAAAGAAGGAAATTCTTCCATTTGTGAAAACATACTTGGTTCTTGAAAGCATCATGTCAAGTGAGAGACATCAGACAGACAACAATAAATACTGTATAATAATATAACATACATGGAATCTTAGAAAGCTTAATTCATAGACACAGAGAGTAGAATGGTGATTATGAGAGGCTTGGGATTTGGGGAAAATAAGGATATGTTGATCACAGGGTACAAAGGTAGAATTAAAAGATGAATAAATTCTGCAGATCTGTAGAGCACTGTGATTATAGTCAACAGTACTTCAAAGTTGCTAAGAGACAAGATCTTAAATGTTCTCACCACAAAAAAGTAATCATTATGTGATGTGGTAGGGGTTTATCTAGTGCTATGGTGTTAATCTTATTGTAGGATGTAAACGTATACAATTGACATGTTGTACAACTTAAAACCACACAATGTTTATATAAGTTGTATTTCACTAAAAAGAATCCCCTCCAAAGGCCAAAGTTGTTAAGGAAATGTAAATTAAAACCACAATGAGATACTACTATACCTAACCAAGTGGCTAACATCATCAAGACTAATCACACACACCAAGTGTTGGTGAGGGTGTGGAGCAACTGGAACTCCCAGGCACCACTGGTGGGAATGTAAAGCAGGACAATATTTTGGCAAAGAATTTGGCAGACTCTTTAAAAGTCAAAAACCTTGTAACCTTATGAACTACCCTGTGTTCCAAACCTTCCACTGCTAGACATTCACCCAAGTGAAATGAATGCATATGCTTAAGAATGACATGTGTATGAATATTTGTGGCAGCTTTATTTTGTATATCTGCAAACTGGAAATAATGTAAATGTTCAAGGACAGGCAAATGAATCACAAATTATGGCCTATCCACACAAGGGATATTAGTCAGCAATAAAAAGTAAGGAAGTAGCCATAGACACAACAACACGGATGTTTGTCAAAATAATTTTGCTGAATTACAGAGAAACCAGGGTACATATGGCACAGTCCATCTATGAAAAATTCTAGAAAAAGCAAACAAATCTAAAGTGATAACAGATCATCGGATGCCTGGGGAGAGGGGAAGGGAGGAACAGGCGAAAACTTTGGGGGTGATGGATATGTTCACTATCTTGATTGTGAAGATCATTTCAGGGGTGCATACATATGTTAAATCTATCAGACCACACAGTTTAGTATGTGAAATTTATTGTCTGTGAATTATACCTCAGCAAAGCTGTTGGGAAAAAATTGTAAATTTTAGTTGTTATTTTTGCTAGTATATCTTGACCTTATATTCTGTGATTATGATGCATTTCTTATTCATTTTAGTAATTGCCTTTTAAAATATATACTTCTTAGGCTATTCTGCAGAAAACATTTGCTAACAGAAACAATGTTATTTCTCTTTTACTTCTCTTTTTACATCTTACACTCCCCTGCCCTTCTGCTTTTTCTGTTCTGTTCTTTACTGCACTGTCTCAGACCTCCTCTTATTATGGGAAAGCAATCAAAACCACAGCATAAATTATGCAGTCTTCTGTGATGCCTTTCATCACACTGTCTACTTACATTTTAGTCATCAAAGTTGTTTTGTTTTTAATCACGGATACCTGTCTATTGAGCTGGTCACACGATTTTTTCTTTTAATCTGTTAATGTAGTGAATTACATTTCTTAGTTTTCAAATGCTGAGTCAGCCTTGAGTTCTGGAAAATCCTACTTTATACAAATCTTTTAAAAAATATTGCTGTATTCATTTCTCTGATATTTGGTCATTGAATGATACAGCCATTTTAGATAACAGATTTTCATTACCTATTTGAAAAATGCTCCTGTCTTTATTCTATGCTAATCTGGTACACGCACTTGTAGGCATTTGTATATAACAAATTTTTTAACAATTGCAAGCAGCAATTTTATTTTAATTCCCTTTTTTGTCTTTCTTCATTTTTGTTTTTACAAATTATCTACCTTATAATCAGATAATACATGCAATTTTTTAAGGTCCCTCACATACTAAGCCACAGAGCTAAGACCTGAAGCACAGTTGTCTGGCTCTATTAGTAGATGCTTTTGTTGTTATTATTAATCTTCACTGGATAATATTTCTTCCATAGATTTTTTGAGAGAGTAGGAGGGGTTTGAAGATAAAGAGAGAAACATAGATGTGAGAGAGACACATGGATTTGTCGCCTTTCCCAGTTGCCCTGCTAGGGGCTGGGGAATCAAATCTGCAACCCAGTTGTGTGAGCTGGATGCCGGATCAAACCTAAACACTTGAGTGCATGGGCTGATGCATTAACCACTGAGAAAAACCGGACAAGCTTGGCTCTGGAATCTTACTAGTAAGACTAAGCTGTCATTATCATTTTAGAGTTTACTTTCCTTCTTTTGAGACTGGATCACAGAAATCTGAAACAAGCTGAATTTCCAACATAAGTGCAATTTAAGTGTGTGAATAAAACTAGCCACAGACTGGTTTGTATATACTTCAACTAACTATGAAAGGTCTGGTGTAGGGAAATAGGAAGAATGATATAATAGTGACCCTGAGATTGTTCTGTGGTTCTAGCTGACACTCTCCAATATAGCTGCATGTTAGTACCATCTTAGAAACTTTTAAAAAATACTAGTTACAAGGATCTCATCTAAAAAATTGAATTGCAACCTTGGGGAAGGAACATGGGCACAGGAATTTTACAAAGTTCTCCATGTGCTTCTCATAGCTATCTATATTGTGAAACTAGGGAGGTTTCAGACATATTTGCAAATTGTACTTTCTGACATTCTTACCCTACCTTATCTCCTGATCCTACACAGCTCCCTTGCTTAGAAAGACTTCATGTTCTGTCTATGTTAGGATCTACAGACATATTTATCATTTTCTCCCCGCCCCATTCATTGTGCCCATCAGATAAAATTGTCCTCTAAACTTTCTGCTGTAGGATAGCTTTGATGACCTCTGTGTGTGGCCATTTCCCAGTCACTGCCAGGCCTTATGATCCCTCTGTGTCTTATCTCTCCTGACATTTGCTTTCCTACATAGCAGTATATAAAATACACTCCTCAACATAGAGGAGCTGCCTGAGGCTGCACAAGTAAACAAGACATCCACAGTCTGCCTTTGTATTGTGTCTTCTTGAGGTGGGTAACATGGGGCATACATTGTTGTGTTTTCTTTTGTACAGTATTTCTGTCATAACTATTCCAGCTCTGCTCCTTCTAAGATTAATTGTTCCTGGTTCCCTGAAGGATAAAATGAGCATTCAAAACGGCATGTATTCTTAAATGCTACAGATCTCTTGAGCTTTATTCCATATGTATTGTTTAACATGTTTACTTTTAATTGATTTGGGTGCAGGAGGAAAAAAGGGAACAGTCTTCCCTAATGAAAAGAAAGGGGGTTTAGCATGACTCAGTGGTTGGAGTGTTAGCCCCCGCCCCCACCCTGAATCTGTAGGCTTCCATTCCTGGACAAGGGCAAGTACCTTGGTTGCAGGTTCTATGGTGGCCCTGGTCTGGGCACCTACAGGAGGCAACCAATAAATGTGTCTCTCTTGCATAAATGTTCATTCTATCTCTCTATCTCTCTCCCTCTCTCCCTCCTTACCTCTCTCCCTTCCTCCCTTTCACTCTCACTGAAAATAATTGGAAAAATTATCCTTTTGTGAAAATGAAAAAAAGAAAAAGAAAATAGTAGAGAAGTTTAACAACTCAGGTGTTGAGTCTTTTCTTTCTCAAGGTGGAGGATCCAGGACATGGCCTCTCTGGTTGTGTTCATTGAACTCTTTATGGGAGTTTGTCATAAACATTCTGGTTTCTTTACAACTTTCTAAGGAGTTCAAATAGCTAACTTCTCATTGAATATCAATGCCAGCTTTTGTATCATGATGTTGGCATTTCCATTTTCTCCTGGTGAGTACATTTCCAATCCTGGATAGAGTATTTCTCAAATCCTAGAAAATGCAGGCAAGTTTGGTATCATCTAGGAACAAAATTGGTCGTTCCATTTGGTTTAGAATCCCTGAATTGATAAACCCAACGGACAACAGTGCACATGAACCTTTGAGTACATTGATGGATTTTTTTAAAAACCAAATTGCAAAAGCTTAAGAAACTGTATAGTGGATTTGAATGGCCACTGGATACTGGGGCAGGGAAATATATCCCGTTTCCCACCTCTAGAGCTGAAATACTTGAAGAATCCTTATCTTAGGAGTTAGAGGTCATATTTTCCAATGGAAATGGCTAGAATAATCTCTTTCAATTCTGGTATTTTTAGCTATCATTCCCAACATCAAATCCTTACCTTAGGCAAACCCTCTTTGGTATCTCTTGGGGCAATTCATCTGCCTTGAAATTGAGAGTTGTTTATTGTGAGACAACTGCATGGACACTGGATAGAACATTGGAATAATCACTCTCTATTAATTCCCTTTATATTAGAATGATGTTAGCAAGTTCTTATCTTTCTTGCTCTTCAGTTTCTTCATCTAAAAATGTCAGTAACAAAATGATACCTTCAAATGAAGGTGTTGTTGGGAATAAATAATAGTGTTTTATGAGACAAAGTTAGATCTACTGTACAAATTAGCACTGCTTATAGATTTGGCAATTTGACTTTCCTAGCAACAGTCAATGCCAGAGAAAGCTCACTCATGCCATCTTGTATTGTCATGAAAAGAGCTGCATCCATGTGTTCTCACAACAGATGTGGAAATATCATTGGAGAGACCAAGTTATTTAATGTCTTTTATATGTGCAGAAGCTAAATTGGTTAAAATCTCTGATTTCATGATGCAGGCAAATCACCTCTCACTTATTAGGAAATGGAAAACATTTCAGTTTTGTAAATTATTATAAAATGAATTGTTATAGGCTTAAATTCTTATAGTAAAATTGGTATGTTACAAAGTAAAATCCTGTTATTACCGTCTCCAGAGAAAATACAGAAATTCCAGCAAACCAGGAGCATACATATTTATACCTATATTACTCCTTTTAATGATCTGTAGAGTACTCTATTGTGTAAGTACAGAAAATAATTCAATCTTTTATATTACATATAAAAAAGCATGTACATGTTTCCAACTTTTGTAATTATAGATTATGCATCAGAAAATAAATAACCTTGTGCATATGTATTTTATTAAGAATTATTTTTGAAGAGGAATTTTTAGTTCACAGCAAAATTGAGAGAAAGTACAGAGATATCCTATATCCCTATCTCTCCTGCCCTTACACATGCATAGTTTCAACCATTATCAACATGGACAATAGAGTGGAACATTTGTAAAATGATGCAAACACATTAACACTTAATATTCACACAAAGTGTGTAGTTTATATAAGAGTTTACTCTTGGTGTTGTATAGTCTATGAGTTTGAACAAATATATAATGACATACATTAATAATTATGGTATTGTGTATTTTTATTGCCCTAAAATTCCTTTGTGCTCCACCTATTCATCAATACACCTCCCTATACCTGACAACCACTGACCTTTTTACTGTCTCCATAGTTTTCCCTTTTCCAGAATATCATATAGTTGGAATTATACAATACGAAGCCTTTTCAGATTGCCTTTATTCATTTAGTAACATAGATTAAAGTTTCTCCAGCTATTTTCATAGCTTGATAGCTCATTTATTTTTAGGTCTGAATAACAGTCCACTGGCTGGATATACCTTGGTTTGTTTATCCATTCACCTACTGATGGACATTTTTATTGCTTCCATTTGGGGCAATTATGAATAAAGCTGCTGTAAACATCAGGGTGCAGGGATTTATTTTTCTTTATTAGTATTTTTTTTGGGTGGGCATAAGATTTCAAATTCTCTAGGTAAATATCAAAGAACATTATTGCTGGATTGCATAGTATATAAGTTTAGTTTTGTAATAACCTACCAAACTCTTTTATAAATGGTTGTGCTATCATGCATTTCCACCAAGAGTGAAAGAGAATTTCTGTTGCTCCACATCCTTGCAAGCATTTGGTTTTGTCAATGTTCTGTAATTTGTGCATTCTAATTGGTGTGTGGTGAATTTCATTTTACAATTTAATTTCCTTGTGGATGTATCAGTGGAGAATATTTGCTTATTTGACATCTTTATAACTCTTTCTGGGAGGTACCTGTTAAAGTCTTTGGGCCATTTTTAAACCAAGTATTTTTTTCTGTTTTTCTGAATTTTAAGATTTTCTTGTATATTTTGGATAACAGTCCTTTCACCAATGTGTCTTTTGAAAATATTTTCTCCCAGTTTGTGGCTTGTCATCTCATCCTCTGTTTACCATCTTTCACACTACAGAAGTTTTTAATTAAGTCTGAATTATCAGTTATTAAATCCATGGATCATGCCTTTGGCATTGTATTTTAACAGTATTCACTATCCCAAAGGCATCTAGGTTTCTCCTATCTTATTTCCTAGGAGTTCTATAGTTTGCATTTTACATTTAGGTCTGTGATTCATGTTGATATACTTTCTGTGATGGGTATAAGGTCTACGTTTACATTTATTTTATTGAATGTGGATACCCAGTGGTTCAGGCACTAATTTTGAGAAACTATCTTTGTCTCATTGTATTACCCTTGCTCATTTGTCAAAAAACATTTGGCTACATTTATGGGGGTCCGTTTCTGGAATCTCTGTTCTGCTCCATTAATCAAGTTGTCTTGTCTTTTGCCAATAACACACTGTCTTGGTTATTGAGTTAGTTATAGTGAGTCTTGAAGGTGAGTAGCATCAATTTTCCAACTCTGTTCTTCTCCTTCAATACTCTTTGGCTATTCTCTTTTTGTTTTTTGTTTTTTTACTTTCCATATAAACTTTAGAATTGGTTTAATAGCAGCCACACAATAACTTGCTGGGATTTTGATTGGGACTGTACTGAACCTATAGGTCAACTTGGGAGTAACTGACATCTTGACAGTAAGGAGTCTCCCTATTCATGAACATGAAATATCCCTCCATTTATGAGACCTCAGGCTAGTTAAAGTAAAATCCATTCTCATGCTTCAGCACATTTGGTTTGAAATAATTTTGTCAGCCTGACTAAACAGACTTTATTTTAAGTCAGCTGGGTTATACTGACGTGATCTCGTTTTCTTCACTTATTCCTCAGATCAAATGATTCAATATAAACTTTCGGGCATTGTGGCTCATAGTCTCAATTTCGCTACTGAGCCTTGTCTATCTCCTGGTCTTAATATTTGCATGTTGTATTTGAGCCCAGGTTCAAAGCTGGCTGCCTCATATTCATCTGGGAGCTTTTTAAAAATTCCTGGTGGTGAAATTGTTCTCTAGCTTTATGAGATGTTCCCATTGGAGGAAATTGGTTAAAAGAAACATGATAACTTTCTGTACTATTACTTACAGTTTTATGAGACTCTCCATTTTTCTCAAAATAAAAGTTTTAAGAAACCATATCTCCAATTGAGTCTAATGTGCCCCTAGTGTTTCAAAATATTAAAGGCCTATATATGGATGTAATCACAGTTTCCAAAATTTATTCTTCTCTTTCATTCTTTGGTTCTCCTTCCTTTCCAACTCAGTAGCTTGAAAAGCTTTCACATCTTCTGTATTTTAGGGTTTTAAAGAACTGTTTATAACTTTATCCCCTCCGCATATTTTTGAGAATATCATATCTTCCCAAAGCTCCTGCCGAGGGAAGACCTATTGGGAAATATTTGAGTGGCATCTCTCACAAGCTGTTTTACACAAAATACCTCTGCCTTATGTTATTATGAGGCATTTATTTTAACCCCATCTAGCTCCTCAACAGCAAGCCAGTAAAGGAGACTCCTCAGCTGGGTGAAGGTGGTTGACAAAGAAAGGGGAACAAAATAGGCACAGTCTCTAGAGCTGTAGGCCTCAGGCTCCACTACATCCTGTTTCAGGGAGGTTGGGTGGGGAATCTATGGGCTGGCCATGGTGTGCAGCATTGCTGTGAGGCCTGCTCCAGGTCAGTCCTTCCTCAAATGTTTCTGTATTCTGAGGAAAAAGGCGATTCCAGTGTCCGTATTTCCTTAAGTGGTGTCAGGCCTCTTTGGGCTGAGCCAAGGTTTGGGAATGAACAGCTCCCTCTTAAGTGAGCTGAGAATGTGTCCTGGGGTTTCTCTCAAGTCTTTATGAGGCCTCCAGTTCACAGGTATGACTCCTTGAACTTGTGAGTTTGTGCAAAGAAAAAAGGGAAAAGTCCAACATAATAAGGGATCTAGGGGAGTAGCAGGTCCTTTGCCTGTAGGAAACTTTCACTTATAAAGAGGAAATTTGTCTGTGTGTCATGTGTTATAAACATTCCTTTTGGGTTTTTTCTTCAGAGTTGGTAAAATGTCTTTCTTCTCATCATGTATCAGAATTATTTTCATCACTGCCTTGGCGTTTTCTCTTTCCCTTGGTGAGTACATTTCAATTCTGGATGAAGCTATTTCTATATCTTAGAAAGTGCAGGAGATGACTTCTGTTATCTTGAAATGGAGCATCTTCTTTTATTGGGTATGTAATATTTTAACTGGAAAAATGAAAGGGGGCGAGTTACAGAGCCCTTTTAAGAAATTATTTCTATGGATTGTTTTTTCTCTTTTCCCACCTTAGAGGAATGGAAGCAGAGAGATGGGTTAGAATGAGCAGAACTTGGCTATTTGTTCATTTACGACAAAAATTATTTCCCTTATTATTATTATTATTATTATTATTATTATTATTATATTTTGGAGGTCAGATTCTATGTTTGCTAAATGCAGAGTGTAGAGAGTAATGATGTTTCCTAGATCTGACATTCTTTGGCAATGTGATTTGTTGTGTGCCAGTTCTGAGGCCATTAAAGTAAAAACTTTGTGTGAGGGGAGAACTCAAGCATCCCTCACCTGGAAATTTATGTTTCTTTAGTGAAAAGAGACTGAAGTATTTGAGTAAAGTTGTTATAATATGTTGAACACACCATGGATATTAGAACTAACTACTATTTCCTTAAGTCGTAATTAATTTCTTCAAGTTAGGTGACTTTATGCAATGCATATTAGAGACATTAAACAAGGCATTATCTTCTCTGACTAGACTGTCTCATTTATTAAAAAATAAATTAAAAGAAACATGGTATCTTCACAGCAGAGTTTGGTGATTGCTGCACAACACTTAGACATATTTTTCACAGATAAGAATAATTTAGAATTACATTTCCAGATTTGGAGTTACTTTGTGAGCTGACGGTTTCGATACTACCACAAAAGGCACATCTGAAAACCTGGAGGTACTCAGTAGGCAATATGTGTAATATTTTCCATTAAAAGTTATAGGTTCTTCCCACAAAGACTCTGATTGTTTTCCTATTCTTCTTATTTTTACATTTTCTTTTGTGTGCTGGTTGCAGGATATTCTCTTCCAACTGTAAAACCCGAGCGTAAACCGGTAAGTTTATTTTTGATTAATTTTAATATTGAAAAAGGTGAACTTTTAATTGTTGCGTATTGTAGGTTTTAATAGCAAATTTCATGAAACAGCCCTGCCAGTGTTGCTCACTGGTCAACCTTACACCCATTAACCAAGAAGTCACTGGTTCACTTCCTGGTCAAGGCACATGCCCAGGTTTGGGCTAAATCCCCAGGAGGGGTATGCAGAAGGCAGGCAATGGATGTCTCTCTCTCATTGATATTCCTATCTAACTACGCCCTCTTCCTACCTTTATTAAAAAAAAAATTCACCAAAAAAAATGTGCAAAAGAGTGATCCTTCAAAAATTTTTTTAAAACTGTGCCATCATTATGCAAGATTAAATGAAATTAAGCCAGGCATAAAAAACTACTGGGTATTTTGGACAAGATGAAAATATCCCATTATTTCAAAGATTGCATTATTGGGTATCCTTGTTATTTGCAAGAATCTAATAAAGGTTACAGTGCATTTAAAGTAGAATTGTGGCCCTAGCTGGTTTGACTCAGTGGATAGAGTGTCGACCTGAGGACTAAAGGGTCCCAGTTTTGATTCCAGTCAAAGGCACATGCCCGTGTTGCAGGGCTCTATTCACATTGGGGAGTGTGCAAGAGCCAGCCATCCAATGATTCTCTCTCATCATTGATGTTCTATCTCTCTCTCCCTCTCCCTTCCTTTCTGGAATCAATAAAAATATTTTAAAAAAGAAAAAGGAATTCTGCCTCAAGGCTGTAAGATAGAAATCTTAGCTGAATATCTAGCCTGCCCTGTGCAGTCTCCACAACTGCATGAGCTATTAATTAAAATCTCTTTCTCTCTCTCCTTTGAAAAATAAAAAGAAAAAAAATAAAGTAGAATTGTGTAGCCTAGCAAAACAAAAGGATTACAAATATTACCCACTTAAAGGTGGATAAGTTAATAATCCTATCTAATAATAGACAAACATGGTAATTGACCATACCTTCGCTACGCCTCCCATTGGCTAATCAGCGTGATGTGCAAATTAGCCACCAACAAAGATGGCGGCTAGTTTGCATACTGCAGGCAGAGTGGGACGTGGGAGCTTCCTGTGTTACACCATCCAGGGCAGGCCCAGCCCCGCCTTGCCACCTGGAACCCAATTTGAGGGTCTCCAGCGGCAAGGCAGCCCCGCCCAAGAAGCCCCAGAAGTCAAGACAAATTTTGAGGGTGAATCAAAAAACAAAACCCACTTTAAATATAAAGACACATATAGATTAAAAGTAAATGAATTAAGCTGCAGCCTGTTTTGCTCAGTGGATAGAGCACTAGCCTGTGGACTGAAGGGTCCCAGGTTCGATTCCAGTCAAGGGCATGTATCTCAGTTGCTGGCTTGATCCCCAGTCCCTATCAGAGCATGTGCAGGAGGCAACAAATCAATGTGTCTCTCCCTTTTCCTTCACACTCTCTAAAATTCATTGGAAAAATATCCTTGGGTGAAGATTAACAAAAACAATGTAAATGCATTAATAACATTAAAGAGTTTATAAGAAAAATATATTCCAAATTTTGTTAGTTGTATAATGGTTATGTTTAAATTATTAACACCTAAAGAAATATGGTAACGGGTACATATAATATGCTGTAGTATTTTATCTTTTTTTCTTACATGTATGAGGTGATTTAAAATTAAAATATTAAAAAATTAAAAATTAATAAAATATTAATTGAAATGTATCTGCATTACATGAAAAATCTCCTAATTGCTTCTAGCATAATTTATAAAATTGTGCTAGAATTTACAATGGTTCAATTAAAAAAATCTTAATTCTAAAAGATATAATAGAAAATATATAATAGTGCACTTATAAGCACTTATCTGAAAATAAAAATTTAAAGAAGTGAATTTAAAGAAGGGATTAGCCAAAGAAAATATATGCACAACCCATGGACACAGATAACAGTATGGTGATGGCCAGAGAGAAGTGGGGGGCAAGAGATGGGTAGAGGGGGCAAGAGATGGGTAGAGGGGGCAAAAGTAGGGAAATAGGGACATCCTATATAATAATAATAAAACGCTAATATGCACATTGACTGAATGGCAGAATGACCGGTTGCTATGATGCACACTGGCCACAAGGGGGCAGATGTTCAATGCAGGAGATGCCCCCTGGTGGTCAGTGCACTTCCATATGGGGAGTGCCACTCAGCCAGAAGCTGGCTCATGGCTGGCCAGCACAGTGGTGGTGGCAGAAGCCTCTCCCACGTCCTTGGCAGCACTAAGAATGTACAACTAACAGTTTAGACCCGATCCCTTGGGGGCCTAAGCCTTTAGTCGGACATCCCCCCCAGGGCTCTCTGGCTGCCAGAAGGATGTCTGACTGCAAGCTTAGGCCTGATCCCATGGGGAGTGGGCCTAAATTGACAGGTGGACATCCTCCAAGGGGTCCTGGACTGTGAATGGGTGCAGGCCAGGCTGAGGGATAACTCCCCCCCACCCGAGTGCACAAATTTTTGTGCACTGAGCCTCTAGTTTTCATATATTCACAGAGCAGAATATTATATAGAGGGAAGAATCATCTAAATAGTTTAAGTTTACAAAGACATTTTAAAAGCTGGTATATCAGAGTATATGCCAACGTGTTTATTTAGGTAAATTGCCAAAACTGCCATTAGGAACCAAATTTTATATACCTATGCAAATACTAATGTATTGAATATGTACATCTCTGCTGATAATTTAAATGTATCTGATACTCTAATAGTGAAACCATAGAGAAATATAGGGAAATTGTTAAAATTTCAGTTTACTAAACCTTGTGGCATGAAATAATGGGAAAATCTGATGCAGGCATGAGGAGAAGTGCGACAGAGTGGCTAATTTATAAAAATAGATTCAGACATTTGTTTGTATTTTATAAATGATATTTGGTTTGTAAAAATATATCAACAATATTTTATGACTAAGTGGGAATCATTTCCAAACCTCATTATAGATTTTCATTCCATTTTGATGCACGGCATCTTGTACTAAGTTTAAAGAATATTTTATTGAAAAAGTTCATTACCTGACAAATATTATGTTCTTCTTTATGTTTAACAGCCAAACTGTAGAGCATATTTGGGTTTTTTTTCTCTGTGCCCCAACGTTGTGGATCCAATCTGCGCAAAAACTGGTCGTACTTACAGAAATGAATGCTACTACTGTGTTGTAGTTTTGTAAGCACAACAAATAAAGAAGAAACCATAACAAATGATAGGAAAACCCAAGTTTCTGGCATACTACATATGGAAAAAATTGTACTATCTCAGTAAACGTCACAAAATCACACTGGTACCTTTCCCAGAAGTTCTCAAAAGTGGTTTGGTATTTGACCTCTCAATATAACTCTGCTGGATATTTTGCAAATGTACCAATTAATTAATTTAGTTTAATCATTATGACTTACAAATGTCAGTCTATGACCAATATATTGAATTCTGAAGTCCATATGATAACTGATAATCTCTATGATGTAGCTTCAAGCAACAGGGAACATAATTGAGCAAGAAACACTACTTGACTACAGAAATTTGAAATCCATCACAATGGGTCTATTCATGCTACAGCAGTGATGGCGAACCTTTAGAGCTCGGCATGTCAGCATTTTGAAAAACCCTAACTTAACTCTGGTGCCCTGTCACATATAGAATTTTTTTGATATTTGCAACCATAGTAAAACAAACACTTATATTTTTGATTTTTATTTTATATATTTAAATGCCATTTAACAAAGAAAAATCAAACAAAAAAATGAGGTCGCGTGTCACCTCTGGCACGTGTGTCATAGGTTCGCCATCACTGTGCTAGAGGATATCCTCTGATTTTGGTCCACCGTGTCTTCTGAGCTCCCTGACAGTCTGCAAACCTCCTTTAGAGAGTAGGGCATTCTAGGACATTTCCACCCAAGCTCGTTTTCTATATTCTTCACTCCAAGGAGTTGCAGTCTAATGGTTCAGCCAGCCTTCGTAGCTCCCTCCTCATTTTCTCTCAAATTTATTTCCTCTTATTTGATCCCAAAATTGGCTTCTACTTCTAGAGAATCATTCAAACAATCTCCAATCCTATCCTCTCTCCAGTATGAGAGGGTTCTGAGACAGAGCCTGGATTGACCTCATAGGAAGAGTCAAGTAGCTCAGATGAGGGAAGGATGTGTGCAGGGCTGGGGAACACATGGGTCCCAGCTGCTGGATGAGCTGGAGCACAGCCTCTTCACAATGGGCACTTAATGCAATACCCAGTTAATTTTAAATGCTGTTTATAACAATTTCTCTTTCTCTTTTTTCTTTACAGAGACTCTTATAGAAAAATTAAATTTCGGCATTATGGGAGATGCCGAAGTTAGGGCAATCCTATTTTGCAGTGTGTTCTACAGCCAATCAGAGTCTTTTCAATCACGGAGTTAATTTCCTAGGTGACCAGACAAAGCCTCCCATGCAATACAAGTTGGAATATAGAGTGTAGAAAATTGTCTCTCAACTCTAAGAATTTTTGATTGAGTTTCATTCTCTGTTCAATAATTAAATAGCAGTTGAAAAACTACCTTAATTGTCTGTTTCATAATTTAACACCTAATGCAATTTACAATCATAAATATTACAATCATAAATATTACAATCAATAGAATGTTAAATTATATTATCGTTTTTCAAAATACCACCTTGCAACAAAAAATGTCGGCAGAGTAAGTGGATGCTTCATGGACATGCTCCCAGGAACAACCTGAAATTACGACTAAAATACAGAAAAACTTCCTGAATAATCAATGTAAAACATGCAGAAGAGAACCCTGAGACCCTCAGACTGAAAGTGGAGACAGCATAGAAACTGGTAGAAGGGGTGGAGGCGTGAAAGCCCTGGCGAGGCACACATAGACAGCAACTGAAGTCCTGGAGACATATACCAACTGTAGGGATTGCCACTGAGAACCCTGAAATCTAATCTCCAAGCTAGGCCACCCTCAGCAGAGAACACCAATACTAAGAAGGGTACCCACATAACATCTGGCTATGAAAAGCAGCAGGGTGCTGTTTGCCAGGGAGAGACAGCTAAAAATTCAGGCACCCTCTTAAAGGGCCAATGCACAAAATGCCCTGTGCAGCCACCCACCTGTGCTCTGGCAGAGGGAGGGTAAAGTGAACTGGAGCTGTGAGAGTAGAAGCCAGGAGTGGGGACTAGAGGATCTAGCTCAGTAGGCCAGTGATGGCGAACCTATGACACGCGTGTCAGAGGTGACACGCAAACTCATTTTTTTGGTTGATTTTTCTTTGTTAAATGGCTTTTAAATATATAAAATAAATATCAAAAATATGACTTTGTTTTACTATGGTCGCAAATATCAAGAAAATTCTATATGTGACATGGCACCAGAGTTAAGTTAGGGTTCTTCAAAATGCTGATATGCCGAGCTCAAAAGATTCACCATCACTGCAGTAGGCACACATCCCAAGTTTCCTGGGTTGAGTCATTCCCTCATGGAGCAGAGGATATCATTTCCACATAGACATTTGCCTTGCCTGAGGGTGAAAGACAGTTATACACCTTATTGGAAAACACCTTGCCCTGAGGTCCTTAACAGATTAAAAATAACAATTAGCCTCCAGGCAGAAACAACTTCCCCAGCCTGTTGAGAAAACTCTCAACACACAAGAGGACGATTGCCTGGGGGGCAATTCAGGTTGGAATCCTATCAGTCTGTAGGCAGAGGATAGATGGGAGGATTTGAGTCATTGCCTGATCTGATTAGTCAGAAACAGCCTTTAACACTGTCCTGCACTAGACATTGAGAAGTGAAGTGGATCTACCTAATACATAGCCACAAACCTAAACAGACAGCCAAAATGAGACAAGAAACAACCCCCAAATGAAAGAACCAGAGAATTCTCCAGAAGAAAAGATAAATGAAGCAGAGATAAGAAATATATCTGAAACAGAGTTCAGAGTGATGATAGTAAAGATGCTCAACGGCATGAAAATATGATATCGTAACTATGAAAAAAGAAATGTCCGAGATAAATAAAGACATTACATAAATAAAGAACATCGGAAGGAATATACCACAGATTAGGGGAAGCTGAGGATTGAATCTCTGAATTAGAAGACAGAGTCGAAAAAAATCAATCATTCAGAGAATCAAAAAGAAAAAAAATTAAAAAATAGGAGGAAAGCTTAAGGGTGCTGTGGGACAACATAAAACATAACAATATTAGAATAGCAGGTGTGCCAGAAGAGGTAGAAAGGGAGACAGGGATAGAGAACATGTTTGAAGAAATAATAGCAGAAAACTTCCCTAACCCGGTAAAGATAAAAGTCACACAAGTTCATGAGGCACAGAGAACCCCAACCAAGAAGAACCCAAACAGGCCCATGCGTAGACACATCATAATTAAAATGCTGAAAATCAAGGAGAAAGAGAGAATCTTAAAGGCAGCAAGAGAAAAGAAAACTGCTACCTACAAAAGAGGTCACATAAAGGTGACACATGATTTTTCATCAAAAACTCTATAGGCTAGAAGAGAATGGCATGAAGTACTCTAGGCAATGGAAAGCAAAGATCTGATATCAAGATTACTAAATCTATCAAGACTATCATTCAAAATAGTTGGGCAAATAAAGAGCTTCCCAGACAAAAAAAAAGGGGGGGGGGTAAAGTAGTACATCACCACCAATCCAGTATCACAAGAAATGCTAAAGGGATTGCTGTAATGAGTAGAAGAAACAGAGAGAGAAACCTAGCCATACAGAATTAAAATGGCAATCCAACAAGAGGATATAACCCTGGTAAACATATAGGCACCTAATATAGGGTCACCTAAATATATAAGAAAACTTCTGGGGGACTTTAACAGAGAGATTTATAACAATACAGTCATAGTAGGGGACTTTAACCCCACTATGACTTCACTGGATAGATCTTCCAGACAAAAACTTAACAAGGAAACAGAGACTCTAAAGGACACAATGGATCAGATGGATTTAATTGACATTTATAGCATATATCACTGCAATGCAGCAGAATATACATTCTTCTCAAGTACACATGGATCATTCACAAAGATAGACCACATATTAGGACACAATACAAGTCTCTGCAGGTCCAAAACGATTGAAATCATATCAAGCATCTTCTCAGATCACAGTGGAATGAAATTAAAAATAAAGTACAGTATGAAACACTCAAAACATTCAAATGCATGGAGGCTAAATAGCATGTTATTAAAGGATGAATGGGTTAACAAGAAGATCAAGAAAGCAATAAAAAAAACTTCCTAGAAACGAATGAAAAATGACCACACAGCAAGCCAAAATCCCTGGGACACAACAAAAGCATTCCGGAGAGGGAAATGCACAGCACTACAGGCATACCTCAAAAAAACAAGGAAAGTCAGCAATAAACTATTTAATCCTAGAACTTAAAGAAATAGAAAGAGTATACAAGAAAACCCCAAAGTAAAAGAAAGGAAATAAAGATTAGATAAAAAACAAACAATACAGAAACAAACGAACCAACAATACAAAAACTCAATGAAACCAAGAACTGTTTTTTGAAAGGATAAACAAAATTGGTTAACCATTAGCAAAACTCACCAAGAAAAAAAGAGAGAGGACACAAATAAATAAAATTACAAATGAAAGTGGAGAAGTAACCACTGACAACACAGAAATACAAAGGATTGTAAGAAAATACTATGAACAACTATATGCTAACAAGCTGGACAATGTGGATGAAATAGACAAATTCATAGAAAAATATAATCTCCCAAACCTGAATCAGGAGGAATTGGAAAACCTGAATAGGCCAATAACAACTGAAGAAATAGAAGCAGTAATAATAAAAAAAAACACCCTACCACCAAACAAAAGCCCAGTTTGGACAGCTTCAGAGGGGAGTTTTACCAAAAATTCAAAGAAGAACTAACACCTATACTCCTCCAACTATTTAAGAAAATCCAAGAGGAAATGACACGCCCAAATTTTTATGATGCCAGCATTATCCTAATTTCAACATGAGATAAAGACACTACAAAGAAAGAGAATTACAGGCCAATATCCCTGATGAACAGAGATGCTAAAATCTTCAACAAAATATTGGCAAATCCCATCCAACAATATATTGAAAAGATCATACACCATGATCAAGAGGGATTTATTCCAGGGATGCAAGGCTGGTATAATATTCCCAAATCAATAAATATGATACATAATGTAAACAAATTGAAAGACAAAAATCACATGACCATATCAATAGATGCAGAGAAAGCATTCAACAAAATCCAATACTGGTTTTTGATAAGAACTCTCAGCTAAGTGGGAATAGAGAGAGTATATCTCAATATGATAGAAGACATATATGACAAACAAAGAGCCAACATCATACTCAATGGGCAAAAACTGAAACTATTTCTGCTACGAACAGGAATAAGACAGGAATGCTCACTTTCACCACTCCTGTTTGACACAGTACTGGAAGTGCTAGCCATAGTGATCAGACAAGAAGAAGAAATAAAAGGCATTCATATTGGAAAAGAAGAAGTAAAACTGTCATTATTTGCTGATGGCATGATATTCTACATAGAAAACCCTAAAGGCTCCATCAAAAAACTACTACACTTAATGAATTTAGCAATAGAGCAGGATACAAAATTAACACCCAGAAATCTATGGCTTTTTTATACAACAATAATGAAATCTTAAAATATTTCTCACAGAAAGGGAAACTAAAAAAAACAACCCCATTTACCATAGCAGCAAAAAAAAAAAAAAAAAAAAAAAAAAATTAAGATACCTAGGAATAAACCTAACTAAGGAGGTAAAATATCTGTACGTGGAAAACTACAGGACATTGAATTAAGAGATAGAGGAAGACATAAACAAAGAGAAACATATAATACATTTATGGATTGGTGGAATCAACATCATTAAAATGTCCATACTACCCAAATGAATAACAAATTATGGCCTATCCATACAATGGATATTAGTCAGCAATAAAAGTAAGGAAGGACTGATACACAGGACAATACGAATGTTTGTCAAAATAATTTTGCTGAATTACAGAGAAACCAGGGTACATATGGCACAGTCCATCTATGAAAAGTTCTAGAAAAAGCAAACTAATCTAAAGTGATAACAGATCATCAGATGCCTGGGGAGAGGGGAAGGGAGGAACAGGCGAAAACTTTGGGGGGTGATGGATATGTTCACTATCTTGACTGTGAAGATCATTTTTGGGGTGCATACAAATGTTAAATCTATCAGACCACACAGTTTAGTATGTGAAATTTATTGTATGTGAATTATACCTCAACAAAGCTGTTGGGAAAAAAATTGTAAATTTTAGTTGTTATTTTTGCTAGTATATCTTGACCTTATATTCTGTGATTATGATGCATTCCTTATTCAATTTAGTAATTGACCTTTAAAATATACACTTCTTAGGCTTTTCTGCAGAAAACATTTGCTAATAGAAATAATCTTATTTCTCTTTTACTTCTCTTTTTACATCTTACACTCCCCTGCCCTTCTGCTTTTTCTGTTCTGTTCTTTACTGCACTGCTTTATGGGGAAGCAATCAAAACCACAGCATAAATTATGCAGTCTTCTGTGATGCCTTTCATCACACTGTCTACTTACATTTTAGTCATCAAAGTTGTTTTGTTTTTAATCACGAATACCTGTCTATTGAGCTGGTCACACGATATTTTCTTTTAATCTGTTAATGTAGTGAATTACATTTCTTAGTTTTCAAATGCTGAGTCAGCCTTGAGTTCTGGAAAATCCTACTTTATACAAGTCTTTTAAAAAATATTGCTGTATTCATTTCTCTGATATTTGGTCAATGAATGATACAGCCCTTTTATATAACAGATTTTCATTAACTATTTGAAAATGCTTCTGTCTTTAGTCTATGCTAATCTGGTACAGGCACTTGTAGGCATTTATATATAAGAAATTTTTTCACAATTGCAAGCAGCAATTTTATTTTAATTCCCTTTTTTTGTCTTTCTTTCTTTCCTTTTGTTTTTACAAATTAGCTAACTTATAATCAGATAATATATGCAATTTTTTAAGGTCCCTCACATACTAAGCCACAGAGCTAAGACCTGAAGCACAGTTGTCTGGCTCTATTAGTAGATGCTTTTGTTGTTATTATTAATCTTCACTGGATAATATTTCTTCCATAGATTTTTTTGAGAGAGTAGGAGGGGTTTGAAGATAAAGAGAGATACATAGATGTGAGAGAGACACATGGATTTGTTGCCTTTACCAGATGCCCTGCTAGGGGCTGGGTATCAAATCTGCAACCCAGTTGTGTGAGCTGGATGCAGGATCAAACCTAAACACTTGAGTGCATGGCCTGATGCATTAATCACTGAGAAAAACCGGACAAGCTTGGCTCTGGAATCTTACTAGTAAGACTAAGCTGTCATTATCATTTTAGAGTTTACTTTCCTTCTTTTGAGACTGGCTCACAGAAATCTGAAACAAGCTGAATTTCCAACATAAGTGCAATTTAAGTGTGTGAATAAAACTAGCCACAGACTGGTTTGTATATACTTCAACTAACTATGAAAGGTCTGGTGTAGGGAAATAGGAAGAATGATATAATAGTGACCTTGAGATTGTTCTGTGGTTCTAGCTGTCATTCTCCAATATAGCTGCATGTTATTACCATCTTAGAAGCTTTTTAAAAATACTGGTTACTAGGATCTCATCTAAAAAATTGAATTGCAACCTTGGGGAAGGAACATGGGCACAGGTATTTTACAAAATTCTCCATGTGCTTCTCATAGCTATCTATATTGTAAAACTAGGGAGGTTTCAGACATATTTGCAAATTGTACTTTCTGACATTCTTACCCTGCCTTATCTCCTGATCCTACACAGCTCCCTTGCTTAGAAAGACTTCATGTTCTGTCTATGTTAGGATCTACAGACATATTTATCATTTTCTCCCCGCCCCATTCATTGTGCCCATCAGATAAAATTGTCCTCTAAACTTTCTGCTGTAGCAATAGCTTTGATGACCTCTGTGTGTGGCCATTTTCCAGTCACTGCCAGGGCTTATGATCCCTCTGTGTCTTATCTCTCCTGACATTTGCTTTCCTACATAGCAGTATATAAAATACACTCCTCAACATAGAGGAGCTGCCTGAGGCTGCACAAGTAAACAAGACATCCACAGTCTGCCTTTGTATTGTGTCTTCTTGAGGTGGGTAACATGGGGCATACATTGTTGTGTTTTCTTTTGTACAGTATTTCTGTCATAACTATTCCAGCTCTGCTCCTTCTAAGATTAATTGTTCCTGGTTCCCTGAAGGATAAAATGAGCATTCAAAACGGCATGTATTCTTAAATGCTACAGATCTCTTGAGCTTTATTCCATATGTATTGTTTAACATGTTTACTTTTAATTGATTTGGATGCAGGAGGAAAAGGGGGAACAGTCTTCCCTAATGAAAAGAAAGGGGGTTTAGCATGACTCAGTGGTTGGAGTGTTAGCCCCCAGCCCCCACCCTGAATCTCTAGGCTTCCATTCCTGGACAAGGGCAAATACCTTGGTTGCAGGTTCTATGGGGACCCTGGTCTGGGCAACTACAAGAGGCAACCAATAAATGTGTCTCTCTTGCATAAATGTTCATTCTATTTCTCTCCCTCTCTCCCTCCTTACCTTCCTCCCTTTCTCACTTTCACTCTCACTGAAAATGGAAAAAATATCCTTGGGGGAAAAGTAAGAAAAAAAGAAAAGAAAAAGAAAATAGTAAAGAAGTTTAACACCTCAGGAGTGGAGTCTCTTCTTTCGCAAGGTGGAGGATCCAGGACATGGCCTCTCTGGTCGTGTTCACTGAACTCTTTATGGGAGTTTGTCATAAACATTCTGGTTTCTTTACAACTTTCTAAGGAGTTCAAATAAGTAACTACTCATTGAATATCAATCCCAGCTTTATTATCATCATGTTGGCATTTCCATTTTCTCCTGGTGAGTACATTTCCAATCCTGGATAGAGTATTTCTCAAATCCTAGAAAATGCAGGCAAGATTTGGTATCATCTAGGAACAAAATTGGTCATTCCATTTGGTTTAGAATCCTTGAATTGATAAACCCAATGGACAACAGTGCACATGAACCTTTGAGTACATTTTTTAAAAAGCAAATTTCAAAAGCTTAAGAAACTGTATAGTGGATTTGAATGGCCACTGGATACTGGGGCAGGGAAATTCATCCCGTTTCCCACCTCTAAAGCTGAAGTACTTGAAGAATCCTTATTTTAGGAGTTAGAGGTCATTTTCTCCAATGGAAATGGCTAGATAATCTCTTTAGGGTCTGGTATTTTTTAGTTATCAGTCCCAACATCAAATCCTTACCTTAGGCAAACCCTCTTTGATATCTCTTGGGGCAATTCATCTGCTTTGAAATTGAGAGCTGTTTATAGTGAGGCAACTGCATGGACATTGGAAAGAACATTGGAATAATCACTCTCTATTAATTCCCTTTATATTAGAATGATGTTAGCAAGTTCTTATCTTTCTTGCTCTTCAGTTTCTTCATCTAAAAATGTCAGTAACAAAATGATACCTTCAAATGAAGGTGTTGTTGGGTTTAAATGTTACAATGTTTTTTGAGACAGAGTTAGATCTACTGTACAAATTAGCACTGCTTATAGATTTGGCTATTTGACTTTCCTAGCAACAGTCAATGCCAGAGAAGGCTCACTCATTCCATGTTGTGTCCTCATGAAAAGAGCTGCATCCATGTCTTCTCACAACAGATGTGGAAATATCATTGGAGATACCAAGTAATTGAATGTCTTTTATATGTGCAGAAGCTAAATTGGTTAAAATCTCTGATTTTATGATGCAGGCAAATCACCTCTCACTTATTAGGAAATGGAGAACATTTCAGTTTTGTAAATTATTATAAAATGAATTTTCATATGGTAAAATTCTTATAGTAAAATTGGTATGTTACAAAGTAAAATCCTAAGTTATTACCCTCTCCTGAGAAAATGCAGAAATTCCAGCAAACCAGGAGCATACATATTTATACCTATATTATGCCTTTTAATGATCTGTAATCTACTGTGTGTAAGTACAGAAAATAATTCAATATTTTATATTACATATAAAAAAGCATATACATGTTTGCAACTTTTGTTATTATAGATTATGCCTCAGAAAATAAATAACCTTGTGCATATGTATTTTATTAAGGATTATTTTTGAACAGGAATTTTTGGTTCATAGCAAAATTGAGAGAAAGTATAGAGATATCCTATATCCCTATCTCCCCTGCCCATGTACATGCATAGTTTCAACCATTAACATGGACAACAGAGTGGTACATTTGTTCAGAATGATGCAAACACATTAACACAATATTCACACAAAGTGTGTAGTTTATATTACAGTTTACTCTTGGTGTTGTATAGTCTATGAGTTTGAACAAATATATAATGACATACATTAATCATTATGGTATTGCGTATTTTTACTGTCCTAAAATTTCTTTGTGCTCCACGTATTCATCAATCCACCTCCCTACGCCTGACAACCACTGACCTTTTTACTGTCTCCATAGTTTTTGCTTTTCGAGAATAACATATAGTTGGAATTATACAGTATGAAGCCTTTTCAAATAGGCTTCATTCATTTAGTAACATCCATTAAAGTTATTGTCCTCTTTCTTGCTTTGATTATCCTTTCTTTCCAACTCAGTAGCTTGAAAAGCTTTCACATCTCATCTCTATTTTAGGGTTTAAATCACTGTTTATAACTTTATCCCCACCCCATACTTCTGAGAATATCATAATATCATCCCAAATCTCCTACTTAGGGAAGACCTATTGGGAAATATTTGAGTGGCATTTCTCACAAGCTGTGTTACACAAAATATCTCTGCCTTATGTTATCATGAGCCATTTATTTTTAAACCCATCAAGCTCCTCAACGGCAAGTCAGTGGAGGAGACTCCTCAGCTGGGTGAAAGTGGTTGACAAAGAAAGGGGAACAAAATAGGCACAATCTCCAGAGCTGTAGGCCTCAGGTTCCACTGCCTCCTGTTTCAGGGAGGTTGGGTGGGGAATCTATGGGCTGGCCATGGTGTGCAGGATTGCTGTTGGGCCTGCTCCAGGTCAGTCCTTCCTCAAATGTTTCTATATTCTGAGGAAAAACTGAGATTCCAGTGCTCATTTTTCCTTAAGTGGTGTCAGGCCTCTTTGGGCTGAGCCAATGTTTGGGAATGAACAGCTCCTTCTTAAGCGTGCTGAGAATGTGTCCTGGGGTTTCTCTCAAGACTCTACGAGACCTTCTGTTCCCATGTATGTCTCCTTGATCTTGCGCGTTTTGACAAAGAAAAAAGGGAAAAGTCCAACATAATAAAGTAACTAGGGAAGTAGTAGGTCCTTCGCCTGTAAGAAACTTTCAATTGCAAATAGGAAATTTGTATCTGCGTCATGTGTTGTAAACATCCCTTTTGGGTTTCTTCTACAGATTTGATAAAATGTCCCTTTTCTCATCATTGCTCAAAATTATTTTCATCACTGCCTCGGTATTTCCTCTTTTTTCTGGTGAGTACATTTTCAATTCTGGATGAAGCAATTCACACATCTTAGAAAATGCAGGAGATCACATCTATTGTCTAGAAATGTAGCTGTTGCTTTCATTGGGTTTGTAATACTTAAACTGGCAAAATGAAAGCAGGCATGTTACAAACCCCCTTTTAAAATTATATCTGTGGGTTATTTCTTCTCATTTCCACCTTAAAGACCGGGAGGCAGAGAGGTGGGTTAGAATGAGCAGTAGAACTTAGTTTTGTGTTCATTTATGACTAAATATATTTACCTGATTATTATTTTGGAGGTCAGATTCCATGTTTGCTAAGTGCTGATTATATGGAGTAATGATGTCTCCTAGATCGGATTATCTTCAGCAATCTGATTTGTTGTTTGCCAGTTCTGAAGCTACTAAAGTCACAACATTGTATAATGTGAGAATTCATTCAAAATTTATCTTCCTTTAGTGCAAGAAGAATGGTGAATTTGAGTAAAGGAGCTGTGACACATTGAATTGGATCCTGATCTTAGAACTGAGTACTATTTCATGATGTACTAATTTCTTCATGTTAGGTGACCTTATGCAAGGCATATTAAGTGGCATTAAACAAGGCATTGTCTTCTCTGAACAGGATGTCTCATTTATTAAAAAATTAATAAAAAGAACTATGGTATCTTCACAGTAGAATTTGATGATTACTGCAAAACACTTCAAATAATTTGGATTAATATTTACAGATTTGGATGTATTTTCTGAAATACTATTTTGATATTATCACAAAAGGCTCACCTGAGAACTTGGGGTCCTGAGTAGGCAACTTGTATACCATTTTGCTACAAAAAAGTATAGGTTCTTCCACCAGAGACTCTGATTTCTTTCCCTTCTTCTTATTTTTACATTTTCTTTTGTGTGATTGTTGCAGAAACCTTTATTGCATCACTAAAACGCAGTCCCATGGAGGTAAGTTAATACGTATTAATTTGGAAATTAAAAAAGCTTTTAATATTTTTAAGATATTTTTTATTTATTTCAGAGAGGAAGGGAGAGGGCGAGAGATATAGAAACAACAATAACCAGAGACAATCATTGATAGGCTGCCTCTTGCATGCCCCACACTAGGGATGCACCCTACAACCTGGGCATGTGCCATTACTAGGATTGGAACCTTGACCTCTTGGTTCATAGATCGATGTTCAATTACTGAGCGACACTGGTGGGGCAGCTTTTAATTATTTTATATTGTAAATTTTAACAGCAAATTTCACCAGACAGCCCTGCCAGTGTTGTTCAGTGGTTAAACGTTGACCCATAAAATAAGAGGCCCCTGGTTCAATTCCTGGTCAGGCCACAATCCTAGGTTGTGGGCTTAATATCCGGTATTGGGTCTGCAGGAGGCAACTTTTTGATGTCTCTCTTATCATTGGTGTTTCTGTCTCTGTAGTCCCTCCCACTTGTTCTTGTATAAAAAAAAAAAAAATTCACCAATAAAAATGTGCAACAGAATGATCCTTCAAAAGTTTTTATTTAAACTGTGGCATTATTATGCTAAGTTCAATAAATAAAATCTAGCCAGCCATATTAGAATATTTGGTATTTTGGACAAGATAAAATATCCCATTATTTCAAAGATTACATTATTAGGTATCCTTGTTATGTGCAAGCACCTGATAAAGGTTACAGTGTATTTAAAGTAGAATTATTACTCTAGAAAAACAAGAGGATAGCAAAAATTATCCACTAAAAGGTGGAGAAAAATAATAATTTTCATATATTCATAGAGGAGAATATTATAGAGGGGAGAAACACTTAAATAGATAAAGATTACAAGGACATTTCAAAAGGCAGTAATGTAAGAATACACACCATATTGCTTATTGAAGTAAAATTATGAATAGTGCCATCACTAACCAAATTTTACGTAGATATGTATGCAAATACTAACATATATGAATATATACACATGTGGTGGTAATCTGAATGTATCCGATTCTCTAGTAGGTAAATCATTGAAAAATGTAATGAAATTATTAAAATTCCTTTTTACTATTTTTGTGGTATGAAAAAATGGGGGAAATCCGATTCAGGTATGAGTAGAAGTGAAAGTGGTTACATTATAAAAATACATTCAACCATTTGTCTGCTTTTTAAGAATGATATTGGGTTTGTAATAATATATCAATAAAATTCTATGACTAAGTAGACTGTGTATTTCCAAACCACAATATAGAATATTTTCATTCCATTTGGATGCATGGTATTTTATACTAAGGTTAAAGACATTTTTTTCAAAAAGTACATTATCTGACGAATTTTATGTTGTTCTTTACGTTTGATAGCCCGACTGCAATATTTATAAAGATCGATTACATATATGCACCAAAGAATATGATCCAGTCTGCGCAACGAATAAGAAAACTTACTCCAATGAATGTGTTTTCTGCAGTGAAATGTTGTAAGAATATAAGGCTAAATATTGGCTCTTCCAAAATAATGAGGAGACCATCACAAAATGTTAGGAAAACCCATGTTTTTGAAAGTCTATGCACAGTACTAGTATATATGGGAAAAAATTGTACTATCTCAGTAAATGCCACAGGATCACATTGGTACCTTTAACAGGAGTTCTCATTTGCAAAAGCAGATTTGTATTTGATCTCTCAATATATCTGCTGGATATTCTGGAAATGTACATATCAATTAATTGAACCACTAGGACTTACGAATGAGTCTATGCCCAATATATTGACTTCTGAAGTCCATATGATAACAGAACATATTTGTGATGTAGCAACCAAGCTACAGGGACCATAACTGAGCAACAAACACTAGTTGACTACAGAAATTTGAAGTCCATCACAATGGGCCTATTCATGCTAGGACGGGACTCCTCTGAGGGTCAACCTTGTCTCTGAACTCCATGACAGACTGTGAACCTTCCTTAGACAGCAGGGCATTCCAGCACCCTTCCACCCAGCCTCCTTTCCTATGTGCTTCTCTCCAAAGGGGTCTGCAGTCTAAAGGTTCAGCCAGCCTTCCTATTTTCCTCTTAGTTTTCTCTCAAAATTATTTCCTCTTATTCAATCCCCAAAGTGGCTTCTACTTCCAGAGAACCATCAAAACAGTCTCCATTCCTCTCATCTCTCCAGTCTGGGTGGTCTCCACGACTGAACCAGGGCTGACCATGTAGGAAGAGCCAAGTAGTCCCAGATGAGGGAAGGATGTGTGAAGGTTCAGGGGAGCATGTGGGTCCCAGTTGGTTGTGGAGGTGGAGCACAGCTTCTCCACATCATGCTGCTCATTTAGAAGCACTTAGTGAAAATTATCCAGGGAATTTTAAATGCTGTTTATAATGTCTCTTTCTCTTTTTCTTTACAGAGAAAGTAAGAGATCTTTTGGATTTAAGCATTATGGGGAATGCAACTGACTGAGCTACACACTCTTAGGGCTTTTATGGCAATCCTATTTTCCAGTGAATTTTACAGCCAATCAGAGTCTTTTCAATCAGGGTGTAAAATTCCTAGGTGACCGGACAAAGCCTTGTATGCTACACAAGATGGAATATAGAGTGTTGAAAATTGTCTCCCAACTCTAAGAACTTTTGATTGATTTTCATTCTCTGTTCAATTATTAAATAGCAGATGAAAAACTACCTTAATCGTGTGTTTGATAATATAAAACCTAATGCACTTTACAATCATAAATATTTCAATCATTACAATGTTAAACAATATTATCTTTAATAAAAATACCTTTTGTTGATTAATGGATTAAAGCACATGTAACTAAAAGTAACTACTTTGAAAGGTAAAATAAATAGCACATTACCTGGGTGTTCATTAACATTGCAGACACTTAGGATCCTCTTTATCAGAAAGAGTCAAAGCCCCTAGAAGAGGGATCTAGGACCTGAATTCTTACAAGTACCCAGGGTCAATCTTAGAATCACAAATATTAGGCAATATTGATTTATATTATAAAACACAAGCCTTATCTGTAATTGAATGAACTGCAAAATCTATTCAAAGGTATTGTATGATTTCTGAGGATTGGGGGAAAATTATGTTATTTTTTTGGCCGTTCACAAATCAGTCAAGACAAAGGTTGTTAGTGTACTTAATATAATCTAGATCTAAGGCCCTTATTAGATTCTAGAGGCCCAGAGCTTGGATTCATGCACCGGTGGGGTCCCTAGTCTGGGGTCCCTGTGCCCTCTTGCAATTCAGGACCCCACATGGGAAGTTGGCAGTCAGACATCACCCGAGGAATGTAATAGTGTGCAAAGCAGCAGGCGGCCAGTGAGGAACCTGAGCCCAGGCCAGGCACCATGCTGCTCCTGCTCATCCTAGCTCACTGCACCTGCCTCATCACTCTCAGTTGTGCTGCTGCAGAGGCAGGAGAGGCTCTTGTCACCACAGCTGCACTTGCCATCCATGAGCCAGGTGTCTGGCACCTGTTAGTCAGCTGAGTGGCACTCTCACTGTGGGAGCACACTGACCACCAGGGGGCAGCTCCAGCACTGAGCATCTGCACCCTGGTAATCAGTGTGCGTTATAGCGACCAGTCAACTGATTGTTCAGCCATTTGGTCATTCTGTTGCTTAGGCTTTTATATATATAGATATGGCTTGAAAAAGTTTCCCCTGATTTTCAGGCTGTCTTTTTTACTTTAGTGATGTGCCTTTGCTGCAATTTTTACAAATTTCATGAATTCGAAATTATCTATATTTTTCCTTTGTTGCTCAGTAAAAGAAATTGCTGTGTAATCCAAACTGAAAAAGATTTGCACCAAGGCTTTATTCTAAGAGTTTCATAACATTAGTACTGGCATTTAGAACTTCGATAGGTTTGTTGTTAATTTTTGCATGTGGTGAGAATTATGGCTACAAAGTTACATATTTTGCAGGTGGCTATCCAGTTGCCATGTCATCATTTGTTGAGAAGACTATTCTTTATCTATTTCATTTTCTTATAACTCTTGTCAAAAATCAATTGATACATTAAGACTGTGTATATTGGTGAGAGAATAGACAAATGATGTGTGGAACAGAAGGAAGAATCTAGAAATAGATTCATATAAATACAGTAAACTAATCTTTGAGGAAAGAGGAAAGGCAATACATTGGAGCAAGGATAGTTTTCTCAACAAATGGTGTTGGAATAACTGGATATCTGCATGCAGAACACCTGGCCACAGACTTTACACCCTTCACAAAAATGAACTCAAAAAAGATTGTAGACCAAAATGTAAAGTGCAGAACTATAAAACTCCTATAAGAGAATATGGGAGAAAACCTGGCTGACCTTGGGTGGTAATGGCTTTTTAGATACAAAACTAAAGGCTTAGTCCACAAAAGAAATAATTGATAAACTGGAATACATTAACATTTAAACTTCTTTTTTGTGATAGGAAAAATCAAGAGAATAAGAAAAGAATGCACGGACTGGGAGTAATGTTTCAAAGAAACCAAATCTCATTAAGCACTGTTGTTCAATATGCACAAAGAACTCTTAAAACTCAAAAATAAGAAAATAAGTAACCTGATTTAAAAAAATGGGCCAAAGACCTTAACAGACAATTCATCGAATATGATTTTTTAAATTAAATCTTTATTGTTCAGATTATTACATTTGTTCCTCTTTTTTCCCCCCATAACTCCCCTCCTCCCAGTTCCTGCCCCACCCTCCGCCCTCACTCCCCACCCACTGTCCTCATCCATAGGTGCACGATTTTTGTCCAGTCTCTTCCCGCATCTCCCACACCCCATTCCCCCTCAAGAATAGTCAGTCCATTCCCTTTCTATGTCCCTGATTCTATTATAATCACCAGATTATTTATTTACTTGATTCTTAGATTCACTTGTTGATAGATGCATGTTTGTTGTTCACAATTTCTATCTTTACCTTTTTCTTCTTCTTCCTCTTCTTAAAGGATACCTTTCAGCATTTCATATAATACTGGTTTGGTGGTGATGAACTCCTTTAGCTTTTCCTTATCTGTGAAGCTCTTTATCTGACCTTCAGTTCTGAATGGTAGCTTTGCTGGATAAAGTAATCTTGGTTGTAGGTTCTTGGTATTCATCACTTTGAATATTTCTTGCCATTCCCTTCTGGCCTGCAAAGTTTCTGTTGAGAAATCAGCTGACAGTTGTGTGGGTATTCCCTTGTAGGTAACTGAGTTTCTTTCTCTTGCTGCTTTTAAGATTCTCTCTTTGTCTTTTGCTCTTGGCATTTTAATTATGATGTGTCTTGGTGTGGTCCTCTTTGGATTCCTTTTGTTTGGGGTTCTCTGTGCTCCCTGGACCTGTAAGTCTATTTCTTTCACCAGGTAGGGGAAGTTTTCTGTCATTATTTCTTCAAATAGGTTTTCAATATCTTGCTTTCTCTCATCTTCTGGCACCCCTATAATTTGGATGTTGGTACGCTTGAAGCTGTCCCAGAGGCTCCTTACACTATCTTCGTATTTTTGGATTCTTTTTTCATTTTGCTTTTCCGGTTGGGTGTATTTTGCTTCTTCGCATTTCAAATCTTTGACTTGATTCTTGCGCTCCTCTGCTCTGTGTTGGGTGTCTGTATAATATTCTTTATTTCAGTCAGTGTATGCTTAATTTCTAGTTGGTTCTTTATCACAACATCGAGGGTCTCATTAGATTTCTTGAGGATCTCACTACATTTATCGGCGGCTTCTAGACAGTTCTTGAGAGACCTTCTAGACAGCTCTTGAGAGACCACATAGAGCTCAAATGTGGTTTTGAGCTCTATATCTTCCATTTCTGACATTTGTGTCCTGTTTCTTTGTCTCCGCATTTTTTTAATCTTTTCTTGGTGCACCCCCTAGTGGTCTTTGTGCGCAGTCTTGTTGTAGTTAAGCCTTGACTGTTGTCAGCAATACCGGGAGTGATTTGACCTCCAGGCTAACTGGCTATGAGAGTCAGCTGTGTCTGCAGTGGGAGAGCTTCTGTGCTGGATCTCTAGGGTGGTGCTAATCTAGCGTTTGCCTGAAGCTATCTGGCAAATGGCTCTGAGCAGGGCTTGGGCGGGGCGGGTCCCCGGGGATCTACAGGGAGGGCGGAGCAAGCAGTTATGGCTGCTCTCAGTTCCATACCTAGGGGCTCTGCCTCACAGAGTCCCAGCAACCGCTGAAAACCTTGGAGAGAAAGCTGCCTTCGAGTTCCCACAGAAGCCAGACAGTCCCGCTTCTCCCGTTTGAGTCTGGGTTCCTAGAGACTCGCCGGGATCTGGAGCTCAGAGTCTGAAACTCCCTCCCGATTGAAAACAACAACTGTGCCCTCTGCTGCCAGCCCGCTCCGCGTGCACTCTGCACCTGAGTATTTCACTTCAGCACTGCGCCTCCTCTGAGTCTGGGTATGATATTCTCTTTCCTCCTAGTTGTAGAATTTCCACTCAGCCAGCCTTCCTGTGGTTCTGGATGATGTCCGTTCCGTCTTTTACTTGTTTTTTGAAGTGGTTGTTCGAGGCAGCAATCTCCATGGTTAACCTATGCCGCCATCTTGGTTTCTCGCATCAAATATGATTGATGGCAAATTACCATATGCAAAGATGCTCTACATTATATGTCATCAGACAAATTGACATTTAAGATATGAGATGCTACTACAACACTAATGCACTGGGTAAATCCTGGAACACTGACAACACCAAATTCTGAGAAGGATGTAGAGCAACAAGAATTCATACATTGCTGTTGGGAATCTGAAATCGTTCAGCCACTTTGGAAGGCAATTTGGCAGTTTCTCTTTTTATTTTGGTAATATTATTTTTCATATATATATATACTAGAGGCCCAGTGCACAAAAATTTGTGCACTCGGGGGGAAGGGGGGGTACCTCAGCCTGGCCTGTGCCCTCTCACAGTCTGGGACCCCTCGGGAGATAACGACCTGCTGGCTTAGGCCTGTTCCTGGGTGGCAGAGGGCAGGCCCAATCCCTAGGTGCAGCCCCTGGTCGGGCTAGAGCAGGGACGATTGGGGAGTTGGGGCGCCGCCCCCTGTCATGCACAAGCAGGGCGGATTGGGAGGTTGTGATGCCACCCCCTGTCATGCACAGAGCAGGGCCAATCCGGGGGTTGAGGAGCTCCCCCCTGTCACTCAGAAAGTAGGGCCGATAGGGGAGTTGGGGCACCGCCCCCTGTCACACACAGAGCAGGGCCGAACAGGGGGTTGGGGCGCCGCCACTCTCACACTCAGGGTAGGGCCAATTGGGGGGTTGGGGCACCGCCCCCTGTCACACTCAAGGCAGGGTCGATGGGGAGGTTGCGGTGCCACCCCCTGTCATGTACAGAGCAGGGCCCATCAGGGGGTTGAGGAGCTCCCCCGTCACTCAGAGAGTAGGGCCTATAGGGGAGTTGGGGCACCGCCCCGTGTCACGCACACAGCAGGGCGGATGAGGGGGTTGGGGCGCCGCCCTCTATCACCAACAGAGCAGGGCTGATCAGGGGGTTGGGATGCCATCATTCTCACACTCAGGGCAGGGCCGATGGGGAGGTTATGGCTCTAACCCATCACACACAGAGCAGGGCCCGTGGGAGGGGTGGGGGTTGTGGCGCCGCCCTCTATCACCCACAGAGCAGGACTGATCAGGGGGTTGGGGCACCGCCACTCTCACACTAAGGGCAGGGCCGATGGGGAGGTTATGGCTCTACCCCATCACCCACAGAGCAGGGCCGATCAGGGGGTTGGGGTGCCGCCACTCTCACACTGAGGGCAGGGCCGATGGGGATGTTATGGCTCTACCCTGTCACACACAGAGCAAGACCCGTGGGGGGAGGGGGGGTTGGGGCGCCGCACCCTGTCACACACAGAGCCTCAGGGTGATCAGAGGTTGGGGAGCTCGCCCCTATCAGGCACAGAGCAGGGCTGATCAGGAGGTTGGGGCGCCTTCCCCTGTCAGGAACAGAGCAGGGCGGATAGGGAGGTTGTGGCCCCGCCCCCTATCACACACAGAGCCGCAGGGTGATCAGGGGGTTTGGGCACTGCCCCCTGTCACGCTGATCCCGGTGCCGGGAGGCCTCTCGGCTCCGCTAATCTGGGTGCTGGGAGGCATATTACCCTTTTGCTGTATAGGATAGAGGCCTGGTGCATGGGTGAGGCTGGCTGGTTTGCCTTGAAGGGTGTCTTGAATCAGGGTGGGGGTCCACACTGGGGTGCCTGGCCAGCCTGGGTGAGGGGATGATGGCTGTTTGCAGCTGGTCACACACCCTTCAGTGTGGGGGTCCCCACTGGGGTGCCTGGCCAGCCTGGGTGAGGGGCTGAGGGCTGTTTGCAGCTGGTCACACACCCTTCAGGGTGGGGGTCCCCACTGGGGTGCCTGGCCAGTCTGGGTGAGGGGCTGGGGGCTGTTTTCAGGCTGGCGGGTGACGGAAGCTCCCAACTGCTTCTTTTTTTTTTTTTTTTTCATTCTGGGCCAGCTTTAGCTCTGAGGCTCCAGCTCTTAGGCCTCCGCTGCTGAAAGTAAGTAATCGAAACAATGTATAACTCCAGCTCTGACTCCAGCTCTGAGATCCCAGCTCGCTGAAAGCTGGTTTCTGGGGTTTTTTTTTAGCTTCTATATTTGTTAAAATGTTTCAAACTGCAGGCTCAGAGGCCTGCAAGGCAGGCGGGGAACGTTGGTTTCCTCCGTCACTGAAGCAAGGAAGCCTCATGTTAAGTTTCAAGCTGCCTGGCTGCTGGCGGCCATCTTGGCTGACAGTTAATTTGCATATCTCCCTGATTAGCCAATGGGAAGGGCAGCAGTCGTACACCAATTACCATGTTTCTCTTTTATTAGATTAGAAGGTATATATATATATATATATATATATATATATATATATATATATATATATGATAGTATTACAGATACACCCCATTACCGTCCTTTATCCCTCTCTGCCAAACCCTATGCCCCCAACTAAGCATATTCTTAACATACAATTGAGCGATCATGTTCCTTGATATTTTACCCAAAGAGTTGAGAATTTATGTACACACAAAGAATGTTTATTAATGTAGTAGCTTTATTCCCAATTGCCAAAAATTGGAAACAAAGATAACCTTCAGTACATGAATGCATAAAATCTGGATACATTTGGACAATGGGATATTACTCAGTGATAAAAAGTAATGAGCTATGAAGTCATGAAAAGACATGGAGAAAACCTAAATGCATATTACTAAGTGAAAAAAAAGCCAATATGAAAAGGTTATATACTGTATGATTCCAACTGTATGACAGTCTATAAAAGGTAAAACTATGGAGATAAAAATATCAGTGGTTTCTGGGAGGAAGGGAGACATGAATAGGCACAGCACAGTACTTTTAGGGGAGTGAATATACTCTAGCTGATATTTATAATGATTGATGGAGTTCATTAAAACTTTGTCCATACCCATAGAATGTACAACACCAAGAGCAAACCCTAGGGTAAACCATAGACCTTAGCTGATTATGATGTGTCAATGTAGGTTTATCCTTGGTAAAAAAAAAAAAGAAAAAAAGAAAAAAAAAAAAAGTACCATTTTGGTGGTTGATGTTGATAATGAGGAAAACAGTAAATGCATTGAGCAGGAAAATCTCTGCAAGTCTTTCTCAGTTTAGTGGTAAACCTAAAACTGCTCTAAAAATTAAGTCTTAAAGTTAATTGAGCATATATGTATGAATTTACTTTGATTATATTTTATTCTATTGCTATATATGTCTATCTTTATACCAGTAGCATACTATTTTTCTATCATTATAACTTTGTTGTCTGTGTTAACATCTGAATATGTGAATATTCCAAATCTGTTTTTTTTCCCCAAGATTATTTTGGCTACACAGGGTTCATTGCATTTACAGGTGTGTAATATTGCTTCAGGGTCCCCATTTCAACTTTTGGAAATATACCTAGAAACGGAATTGCTGGTAATTCTATTTAAAAGTGTTGACTATTGCATTCTGTACTGGTCATACTAGTTTGCACTCCTACAAACAATACATAAGGGTTCCAATTTCTCCACTTCCTTACACTTATTATTTTCTGGTGTTTTTTTTTTTTAATAGTAACAATCTTAATGGGCATGAAATACACACATGTGTGTGTGTGTATGTGTGTGTGTATATATCTTTATGGCTCAGTGCATGAAATTTGTGCATGGGCAGGGGCCCTAGGCCGGGCTGATTATCAGATCCAATCAGGTTGCCACCTCCCCGCCTCCTCACCTTCTCCTACCCTCACAGTCTGTCCATGCACAACCACCATGGTCCCTCCCCGCCCCGCCCCCCCCCCCCCCCCCATCTCCTTGCTTTCTACTTCCTTCGTTCCCTTATCGCCATGCTGCTGCTGCTGGTTGTCCGTCATGTTCCATGCTGCCTTTTGCTAGACAGTGCACGTCATAGTGAATGATCAAAGTGCTGGTCTCCTGGGTGAACTCCCAAGGGGACACTTTGCATATTAGCCGTATTTATATATTAGGGGCCCGGTGCACGAAGATCCATGCACTGGGGTGGGTCCCTCAGCCCGACCTGCACCCTCTCCAATCTGGGAGCCTTCAGGGGAACCCTCTCCAATCCAGGCATTTATGTCTGTCTGTGCAATCTTATGAGCAAATTGTCTGAGACCCCCAACCCAGTTTGGTTTGTTGCTCACAGAATAATAGAGGCATTTTTTTTCTTTGCTTCATTGGTGGAGATTTCCTGGAAGTTTTAGGATATCTTCCCTTTAATTTTTCCTAGACATTCTGATTTTACTTATGTCGCTCACCTTTGCTTTCCCTCCATCCCACCGTAACAGTAACTTGCTACAGGCTCACTTTGCAGTAGTGTCTAGAAGAGCGATTCTCAACCTGTGGGTCATGACCCCTTTGGCGTTCAAACGACCCTTTCACAGGGGTCGCCTAAGAGCTGGTTCTTTGAAAAGATAAACAAGATTGAGAAACCTCTAGCCAGACTCACCAAGAAGCAAAGACAGAGGACCCAAATAAACAAAATCAGAAACGATAGAGGTGAAATAACAACAGACCCCACAGAAATACAAATGATTGTTAAAAAATACTATGGACAGCTCTACTCCAACAAACTAGACAACCTGGATGAAATGGACAAATTCCTAGAAAAATACAACATTCCAAAACTCAATCAGAAAGAATTTAAAAATCTCAACAGGTCAATAACTATGGAAGAAATTGAAGCAGTCATCAAAAAGCTTCCAGCAAACAAAAGCACAGGACCAGACGGCTTCACAGGAGAGTTTTACCAAACATTCAAGGAAGAACTAAAACCTATCCTCCTCAGACTACTACAAAAAATTCAAGAGGAAGGAACACTTCCAAGCTCATTCTATGAAGCCAGCATCACCCTAATACCAAAACCAGGTAAAGACAACACAATGAAAGAGCATTATAGGCCAATATCCCTCATGAACAGATGCGAAAATCCTCAACAAAATCTTAGCAAATCGGATCCAGTAGTACATCAGAAAGATCATACACCATGACCAAGTAGGATTTATCCCAGGGATGCAAGGATGGTATAATATCCGCAAATCAATAAACGTATTACATCACATAAACAAATTGAAAGAAAAAAACCAGATGGTCATATCAATTGATGCAGAAAAAGCATTTGACAAAATCCAACACCCATTTTTGATAAAAACTCTCAGTAAGGCGGGAGTAGAAGGATCATACCTCAACATAATAAAAGCCATATATAACAGGCCCACAGCCAGCATCATACTCAACGGACAAAAACTAACACCATTTCCCCTAAGAACAGGAACAAGACAGGGATGCCCACTCTCACCACTCCTGTTCAACATAGTACTGGAAGTATTAGCCATTGCAATTAGAGAAGAAGAAGAAATAAAAGGCATCCAAATTGGAAAAGAGGAAGTAAAACTGTCCTTATTTGCAGATGACATGATATTATACATACAAAACCCTAGAGACTCCATCAAAAAACTACTAGACTTAATACATGAATTTAGCAATGTAGCAGGATACAAAATTAACCCTAAGAAATCTGAGGCATTTCTATACACCAATAGTGAACTTTCAGAAAGAGAGACTAAAAAAACAATCCCATTTACGATCGCACCAAAAAAATTAGGCTGCCTAGGAATAACCTTAACTAAAGAGGTAAAAGACCTCTACTCAGAAAACTACAGGACGTTGAAAAAAGAGATAGAGGAAGACATAAACAGATGGAAGAACATACCATGTTCATGGATTGGTAGAGTCAACAGCATTAAAATGTCCATACTACCCAAAGCAATCTATAAATTCAATGCACTTCCCATTAAAATACCAAAGGCATACTTCACATATCCTGAACGAACTCTCCAAAAATTCATCTGGAATAAAAAAACACCCTGAATAGCTACAGCAATCCTGAGAAAGAACAAAGCATATCAAGGTGTATTACAAAGGCACTGTTCTCCAAACTGCCTGGTACTGGCACAAGAATGGGCATATAGATCAATGGAATAGAATAGAGAGCCCAGAAATCGGCCCGAACCAATATGCTCAATTAATATTTGACAAAGGAGCCAAGAACATACAATGGAGCCAAGATAGTCTCTTCAATAAATGGTGTTGGGAAAATTGGACAGATATATGCAAGAAAATGAAACTAGACCACCAACTTACACCATACACAAAAATAAACTCAAAATGGATAAAGGAATTAAATGTACGACAGGAAACCATAAGAATTCTAGAAGAATCTAAAGGCAACAAAATCTCAGACACATGCCGAAGCAATTTCTTCACTGATACAGCTCCTAGGGCACTTGAAACTAAAGAGAAAATGAACAAATGGGACTACATCAAAATAAAAAGCTTCTGCACAGCAAAAGAAACCATCAACAAAACAACAAGAAAACCCACTGTGTGGGAAAACATATTTGCCAATGCCATATCTAATAAGGGCCTAATCTCCAAAATTTATAGGGAACTCACACAACTTAAAAAAAGGAAGATAAACAATCCCATAAAAAAATGGGCAAAGAACCTAAATTGACACCTTTCAAAAGAGGACATTCAGAAAGCCAAGAGACATATGAAAACATGCTCAAAGTCACTAATCATCCGAGAGATGCAAATCAAAACAACAATGAGGTACCATCTCACACTTGTCAGACTGGCTATCATCAACAAATCAACAAACAACAAGTGCTGGAGAGGATGTGGAGAAAAAGGAACACTCGTGCACTGCTGGTGGGAATGCAGACTGGTGCAGCCACTATGGAAGACAGTATGGAGTCTCCTCAAAAAACTGAAAATGGAACTCCCATTTGACCCTGTGATCCCACTTCTAGGAATATGGCCCAGGAGACAAGAAACACCAATCAGAAAGGATATATGCACCCATATGTTCATAGCAGCACAATTCACCATAGCTAAGATCTGGAAACAGCCTAAGTGCCCATCAGTAGATGAATGGATTAGAAAACTGTGGTACATCTACATGATGGAATACTATGCTGCTGTAAAAAACAAGGAACTCTTACCATTTGCAACAGCATGGATGGAACTGGAGAGCATTATGCTAAGTGAAATAAGCCAGTCAATGAAGGAAAAATACCACATGATCTCACTCATTCATGGAAAATAGAGACCATTATAAACTTTTGAACAATAATAGATACAGAGGCAGAGCTGCCTCAAACAGATTGTCAAACTGCAGCGGGAAGGCCGGGGAGGGTTTGGGGGGCAGAAGGGAGGGGGGTTAGAGATCAACCGAAGGACTTGTATGCATGCATATAAGCATAACCAATGGACATAAGACACTGGGGGGTAGGGGAGGCCAGGGGACTGACAAGGGAAGGGGGGAAAAAAGGTCACATATGTAATACCCTTTGTAATACTTTAAGCAAAAAACAAAAACTAAAACAAAACAAAACAAAACAAATTCATTGCAGTCTGCTTTCCTATGTTATGTAACTGTTGTCACAAATTCTATCTTTTTATATTGCCTACCAATTTTCATATACTGTGAGTGGCAAAAGTCAGTGATAGCTTCTGTGTTTTGCATAGTCACCACTGTAAACCTATTTTCCCCACCCTGTCTGAACATTAGGTTTTATGCTCTGGTCTTGTAACTCCTATAAAGGAATAAAAAGTGTATTTTTGAAAATTACAATAAAATAAGATCTTATAATTGTCCATGTATTTACTTTTAGTGGAGAATTTTATATTTTCATATCACTTTGATTTATTTTCTATTGTCCTTTTTACTTTAAATTGAAGGATTCTTTTATCATTGCTTGTCGGGTAGGTCTAATGATAATGAATAGCCTCAGCTTTAGTTTATCCCGAAATGTCTTAACTTCTCCCTCCTTTTTGAAGGACATTTTGTACCATATGATTTAAGGCATTGCTTGTCCCATCTGATTTCAACTTGATTCCCCAGCTTTTGCCTCCTCCTGCTCCAAAAAAATAATTTTGGAGATCTTATGGACAAGGTAGTGATTCTAGCCAACAATATCCTATCTAATAATAGACAAACATGGTAATTAACCATACCTCCATCATGCTTCCCATTGGCTAATCAGGGCAATATGCAAATTAAAAGCCAACCAAGATGGCGGCCGGCAGTGAACAGGAGGCTTGCTTGCTCCAGTGATGGAGGAAGCCAAGGTTCCCTGCCTGCCACTGCTGGCCTCTGAGTTGCAGTCTAAGAAACTATGTTGCAATTATAGAAGCCAAACAAACCCCAGAAACCTGCTTTCAGCCAGCCGGGCCTCAGAGCTGGAGTTGCAACAGTGTTTCAATTATAGAAGCCAAACAAACCGAGCTCTCAGAGCTGTAGCCGAGCCTCAGAGCCAAAAAACTGTGTTACCATTTGCAACAGCATGGATGGAACTGGAGTTCCTTCTTTTTTACCACACTTTTCTAATCTGACTCTCAGCTCCGGTGACAGCCATAGAAGGTAAATAAATCCCAGAATAAAAAAAAAAAGAAAAGAAAGAAAGGAGAGGTTGGGAGTTTCAGTCACCCACCAGCCTGAAAACGGCCCTCAGCCCCTCACCCAGACTGGCCAGGCACCCCAGTGGGGACCCCACCCTGAAGGGGGTGTGACCAGCTGCAAACAGCCATCATCCCCTCATCCAGGCTGGCCAGGCACCCAAGCGGGACCCCCACCCTGATCCGGGAAACCCTTCAAGGGAAACCAGCTGGCCCCCACCCATGCACCAGGCCTCTATCCAATATAGTAAAAAGGTAATATGCAAACTGACCCTAATAGCAGAAGGACTGGGAATGACTGGTCACTATGACACACACTGACCACCAGGAGGCAGACGCTCAATGCAGGAGCTACCCTCTGGTGGACAGGGTGCTCTCACATGGGAGGAGCAGTGCTCAGCCACAAGCCAGGCTGACAGCTGCCAATACAGAGGTGGTGGTGGGAGCCTCTCCTGCCTCCTCAGCAGCGCTAAGGATGTCCTACTGCAGTTTAGGCCTGCTCCCCGCTGGCAAGTGGACATCCCCCGAGGGCTGACGGGCTGCCAGAGGGATGTCTGATTGTCATCTTAGGCCAATTCCCCGGGGAGCGGGCCTAAGCCAGGCAGGTGGTCATCCCCTGAGGGTTCCCAGATTGTGAGAGGGCACAGGCCGGGCTGAGGGATCCCCTGCCCCCCATTGCACAAATTTTTGTGCACCGGGCCTCTAGTTATATAATAAACATTAAAGTTGATAAGAGACTAGATCTTAGTTTTTCTCACAACAACAACAAATTTAAGTGATGTGATTGAGGTATAAGCTAACACTACAGTGATAATCATATTGCAATGCAGAAACATAGCAAATTAAGATATGTACATCCTAATCTTACACAATGTTCCATGTCAATTATATCTCATTAAAATATCCACATCCTGTTCTCTAGGCAAGCTTCCCCCAAACTGGCTGCATATGAGGCTCATCTGGGAGTTTTGACAATGTTCCAATGCCCAGGCCTCATCATCTACTAATAATTAATTCACAATATTGATTTTAAGACAGAACATTCATAGCCATTGAAAGTTTAAAGTCTAATATGTTTGTAGTTTTTTGAAAAATTACAATAACAAAGATTTGGAAATAGTCCAAGTGCCCATTAGTAGACTAATGGATAAAAAAAAATGTAGACCATTTACACAATGGGATACTATGCAGCTATAAAAAAGAGGGATCACTTACCCTTTGGGATAGCATGGATGGATCTGGAAAATATTATGCTAAGGGAAATAAGCCAATCTGAAAAATACAATTCTCACATGCTCTCACTTATTTATGGAATGTAATTAACAAAATAAACTGATGAATGGAGTAGATCTGGAAACATGAATGCATGAAACAGAATCCAGAATCTCAGAGGGAAGGAGTTTGAGGAGGGGTGGGTGAGTGGAGATCAACCAAAGAACTTTAATACATATATGCATAACCCAAGGACATAGACAATAGGGTGGCTAAGGCCTATACATGGGGGGCTGTGAGACTGGAGGGGATCCATGGGGGAAGAAGTGGGGCATATGTAATACTTTCAATGATAAAGATTTAAAAAAAAGGGGCACTATGGCAACACCTCCCTTACTAGGGTGCTGATCTCAGAATGTCCACAAGAGGCACTATTGCCACACCTCCCTCATGGTGAGAGCCCTCTAGGTCTCTTCATAGGCTGTTCTTTTAACTCCCTGCAAGGGTCTCAGCCCTCTAGAACTGTCAATTGGGTTTTAACTCCTAGAATTCATTACTCGGGTGCTGCTCTCAGAATATACACCTGAGGGAGATATTACAATACCTGCAAGCAAAGGTGAGAGCCATTTAGGACTGCCAATTGGGTTTCTTTTCAAACTATAAGAGTGGATTCTCACATGAAATTTTTTAAAAATGTATTTTATTGACTTTTTACAGAGAGGAAGGGAGAGGGATAGAGAGTTAGAAACATCCATGAGAGAGAAACATCCATCAGCTGCCTCCTGCACACCCTCTACTGGGCATGTGCCTGCAACCAAGGTACGTGCCCTTGACCAGAATCAAACCTGGGACTCTTTAGTCCACAGGCCAACACTAGCCACTGAGAAAAACTGGTCAGGACTCACATCTTATTTTTTATTTCCATATCAGTATCATTTAGCATGATCTATTACTCCTTCCTTTCTTAATGCACTTTTTAAAACTTGGCTCCAAAGTTTTTTGTTTTTCTCCTTTATCATTTCCTGTTACTTACGGGTTTCTTTTACTGATCTCATTTATTATTTTAGTGCTGGTACTAAATGTACAGTCTTCTTCTCTTTTCTATTTCCCTAAGTGATCTTATCCAGCCTCATGAATTTTAATTCCATTTTACATCAATGACTACAAATTTGTATCTCTTACCCATGTCTCTGAATTCTAGATACTTGATATATCTCCACTCCCATGTAGTACTTTCATGTCCTGCTCAAATAATTTGGGCTCTACCTATCAGTTAATGAGGCTCAACTTCCAACTGCCAGTATCTGCATCTCTTTGCTAAAGGACTTTCTCTGAATAATGTGCCCACATACACAGAGTGTCAGAAGCACCAGAAAGTCAACACATCTGGAGGTCATCTCTCAATCAAATACTGATGAGTGTTGATATATAAATATGTCATCTTCTTTGCATTTAGAGAAGGATAAATCTGACCTTTATGTTGCACTCTACCTTCAGAGTCTCACTAAGGAATTTACTCTATTTACCCATAATGCTAACTAACCAGCTAGAAAACATACTGTTTATTTATTCCCTGCATTTTCCTGCCTCATGTCCCCAATATCATTGTACTGATGTGTCCTAAATTTTTCTCCCAAATAAATGAATTTATTCACAAATCTTAACCACAGAATCTACTTCGGGGGAAACCCTGTAAAAGATAAATATTTGAGATATTTCAAGATATTGAGATAATATTGAGATATCTCAAAATTAACTTGTAAGGAACAAAGTTTTTTATTCTCTCAGACACAGCTAGCAGGGTGGAGGAACGGGATAAAGAGGTACACACATCTCCATTTCAGAAGTTTCTTAGAAGGTGGACACATTATTTTAGATGAAGGAAAATCGGCCCTTGAGTATCACAAAAGGCCCTCACTCCCTCACAGGAGATGCCTCTGTAGCATGCATGTGAGTGATGGATTGAGCACAGCTTTTGGCAAATGGCTTGTGATATTTATCCAAACTCTAATATCTTTTTTTCTTTAAAGTAAATGACATGGAACCTGTTGGTGATGACAAGAATAATTTCTGTGTCTGAGCCAAGTCTGCAGACACCTATAAACATATCTCATAACAATACTTATTCCTAACCACAATTAGCAGACATTTGGTCCTATCCAAAATGTCCACGGAGACAATTGGTTCACACCAAAAAGTCTTTGAAATTTGATCCTGACAAAAACATAAACACTTGCCCTGACCAGTGTGGCTTGGTTGGATGAGTATTATTCCATGTATCTAAAGGTCTTTGGTTTGATTCCTAGACAGGGCACACACCCAGGTTACAGGTTACAGGTTGATGTTTCTCTCTCTCTCTCTCTCTCTCTCTCTCTCTCTCTCTCTCTCTCTCTCTCTCCCTCTCTGAATCCCTTCCTCTCTCTCTAAAAATCAATACAAACACATTAAAAACAACAACAACATACAACCTAAGAAGTTATCCTTTCATTCAAAAAGCCCATAATGTTTATTTATACTGTGGGTTATGGGATTAAGACATAAAAATGCTATCAGGTTGTATTGTTCAATGATTTTGTTGTGGCTCTACTGCCAATAACAACCCTTCTTACCTTGGTCATAGGGCTGGCAATGACACATGGAGAAGGTAGATAGGTCAGGGTTCAGATCTTGCAGAAGAGTATGATTTATATTAACATAGTATAAATGGAACAAATGTCCCCATGGATGTTAGGGCAGAACAAAATATGAAGGACTCTTTGGCATGGACCAAATGTCTCATTGGAAATTTTGGACAGGACCAAATGTACTGCAAAACCAGTAACCATGTCTGTCAAAGCTGAGCACTCTGAATATTTACGGAGATATCTCAAGATAAGGAAAAATGTAAAATTTGGCAAATATACCCCAAGGTCCCTATATAACATTAATTTGTGCTTATTAAATTTGTTCCGAGAGTTATCAATCTTCCTAAAGCAAGTAATCTAGAATGTTTCATAAAGGGTCGATGGTACTGAAAAATGCAACCACTTTACCCTGGCCATAATTCACGTATGGATGGGAATCATCTAACTCTGAATGCACAAGCATTTAATCTTACCTTTCATTTAGAAGACCCTGGAAATCAGCATTTCCTTATTTACGTAGGAATATAAGAGGTCTCGCTAACAATTCTGACTCCTAGACTTCCTCAGTTTAACTTCTGATTCAGGAGGGCTAAGAAGAGGACCAGGGAATTTTGCCAAGTATCTATTCTTTCCCTGACTCTGTTTTATTTTCTCTGGATGCATGGGGCATTTAGCAGACAGTTGGATCTGATCGCTAATTTTTTTCTCTGGTACCAATAAGCTGACATCTTAGATAGGTGGCATTTGTCTAAATCAAGTAGGCTATTCTGATCACATCTTTGTTCACTCAAAGCCCAAATTCATCCACCAATTCCCAGGATTTCTAGACATTGAAACTGAAATCAAGTAAAAGGAGGTATTCTAATAAACTCATTACTGTCCTTATAGATGGTCTTGCTGTCCAACTCAACAGTAAGAGTTTTTAAATTACTTGAAGAATTTGGCAGACTCTTTAATAATAAGAAACTTTTAAATCTTATATAGTACTCTGTGTTCCAGTCCTTCCACTCCTAGGCATTCACACAAGTGAAATGTATTTATATGCTTAAGAAAGACATGTATATGAATATTTGTGGCAACTTTATTTCGGATATTTTCAAAATAGAAACAATGTAAATGTACTGATACACACAACAACACAGATGTTTCCCAAAATAATTTTGCTGAATGAAAGGCAAACTAAGATACATATGGCATTATTATATCTATGTAAAATTCTAGAAAAGGCAACTAATCCAAAGTGATAACACATCATCAGCTGCCTGGGGAGAGAAGAAGGGATGGACAGGAGGAAACTTTGGGTGTGATGAATATATTCACTATCTTGAATGTAAAGATCATTTCAGGGGCGTATACATATGTCAAATTTATCAGACTGCACAGTTTAGTATGTGAAGTTTATTATATGTGAATTATACCTTAGGAAAGCTGTTGGGAAAATATTGTAAAGTTAAGTTTTTGTCATTTTTGCTAGTATATATTGACCTTGTATCCTTTAACTATAATGCATTTCTTTTTAAATTTTGTAATTGCCACCCCCCCTTTTTTTTGGTCCCTTACCAGAAGGGACAGAGAGAGAGAGAAACATCAATGTGAGAGAGTCACATTGATTGGATGCCTCTTGCTTGGGCCACTACCAGGCTAGAGATGGACTCTGCAAGGGAGGTACATGCCCTTGACCAGAATCATACCAAGGATCCTTCAGTCCTCGGTCCTAAGCTCTATCCACTGAGCCAATAGGCTAGAGCTATAATTGCCTTTTAAAATATGTATTTCTTAGGCCATTATGCAGTGAATATTTGCTAATAGAGACAATTTTACTTTTCTTTGTCAATCTTAAACTCTCTCACCCTTCTGCTTTTTCTTTTTCCTTTATTGCACTATCTGAGATCTCTTCATCTTATGGGGAAGCAATAAAAATTTAGCATGAATTACACTGTTTGCTGTGTTTCATGATGTCCTTCATCAAGCTGAGTGTCTGCTTACATTTTAGTCATCAAAATTATTTTTTTAAATATGTTTTATTGATTTTCTACAGAGAGGAAAAGAGAGGGATAGAAAGTTAGAAACATCGATGAGAGAGAAACACCGATCAGCCGCCTCCTGCACACTCCCCACTGGGGATGTGTCCACAACCAAGGTACATGCCGTTTACCGGAATCAAACCCGGGATCCTTGAGTCCGCAGGCCAACACTCTATCCACTGAGCCAAACCAGTTCTGGCGAGATCAAAATTATTTTAATCATGAATATCTGTCTACTGAGATGGTCATATGATTTTCTCCTTTACTCTGTTAATATAGTGAATTACATTTCTTAGTTTTCAAATGTTGAATCAACATTGAGTTCCAGAATATCCTACTTAATCTTTTAAAAATATTGCAGTATTCAATTTGCCGATATTTGTCCAATAAATGATTCAGCCCTTTTATGTAACAGGGTTTCATTAACAATTTGAAAATGCTTCTGTCTTTATTCTATGCTTATTTGATAAAGGCACTTTTATGCATTTTTATATAAAAACATTTAACAATTGCATGCCGCTATTTTATTTTAATTCATTTTTTATAAATAAGCTAACTTTAATCAAATAATATATAAAAACTATAAGATTTATTACATACTAAGCCACAGATCTAAGACATGGAGCACAGTTGTCTACATTCTTTTGTTGTTGTTAATACTCACTGGAGCATATTTTTGCCATTGGTTTTTAGAGACAGTGGAAGGGAGTGGGAAAAGGGGAAACAGAGAGAGAGAGGGAAATATCAATGTGAGAGAGACACATGCATTGGTTGCCTCCCCCACAGGTCTCAGTAGGGGCTGCGGATGGATCCTCAACCCAGGTATGTGCCCTTGACTGGGAATCAAACCCCAAATCCTTCAGTGCATAGGTTGTCGCTCTAACCACTGAGAAACACCAGCCAGGCTGGCTCTTGATTCTTAAGAATAACCTATCATTATCATTTGAGAGTTTCCCTTTATTTGAGACTGGATCACAGAAATTTGAAACAAGCTACATTTCCAAAAGAAGCCTAACATAAATGTGTGAACCAAGCTACCCCCACACAGGTTTGTATGTATTTCCACTAACGATGAAAGCTCTGGTACATGGAGGCAGGAAGACTGATGTAATAGTGTCCCAGAGATTGCTCTGTGGCTCTAGCTCAGTCACATTGGACTGTAGCTGCAAGTTACCATCATGGTAGAAACTTATTAAAACACCAGTTACTAGGATCTCATATAGCAAATGGAATTGCAACCTTGGGGAGGGAACATGGGAACAGGTAATTCTACAAAGTTCTCCAGGTACCTCTCACAGCTATCTATGTTTGAAAACTACTGATGTTCCAGACATATTTGCAAATTGTAGTTTCTGATATTCTTTTCCTGCCTTATCTCCTGATCCTACACAGCTCCCTTGCTTAGTAAGACTTCATGTCTTACTTATTTTAGAATCTACAGACATATTTACCATTTTCTCCCCTCCCCATTCAGTATGCCCATCAGATAAAATTGTCCTCTAAACTTCCTGCTGTAGGAATGGCTTTGATGACCTCTGTGTGTGGCAACTTCCCAGTCACTGCCAGGACATATGATCCCTCTGTGTCCTTATTCTCCTGACATTTCTTTTCCTAGAGCAGTATTTAAAATACACTGCTCCACATAGTGGAGTTAACTGAGGTTGCACAGGTAAATAAGACATCCTCCCTTTGTACTGTGTCTTCTTGAGGTGGGTAACATGGGACACACATTATTGTGGATTTGGGGTGTTGATTTTTGTATAGTATTGCTGTCAGGATTGCTTCAGCTCTTGTCCTTCTAGGAATAATTGTTCCTGGTTCTCTGAAGGATAAATTGAGCATTCAAAATGCATGTATTCTTAAATGCTACAGGAGATAGTTTCATTGAGCTTTTTCCCATATGTACTACTTAATATGCTTACTTTTAATTGATTTGGGTGCAGAAGGAAAAAAGGGAACAGTCTTCCCTATGAAAAGTAAAGGGTTTTAGCCCTGCCCAGTATGACTCAGTGGTGGGAGTGTCTGCTTCCTCTATTCCCAAGAAGGTTCCCCAGTTTGATTTCTGGTCAACGGCAAGTACATAGTTTACAGGTTCAACCCTGTCACTGGTTTGGGCTCCTGCAGTAGGCATCTAAGAAATGTCTCTTTTGCATAGATGTCTCTCTCTCTCTCTTTCTCTCTCTCTCTCTCTCTCTCTCTCTCTCTCTCTCTCTCTCTCTCCCCCTCATCCCTCACTCACTCTCTCCCTTCCTCCCTCCTTTTCTCTCTCCCTTTACCTCTCTTCCTCCCTTCCAATCTCTCTTAAAATCAATGAAAAAATTATCTTTCGGTAAGAACTTTTTAAAAAAATGTATGGTATTCAATAGTATTCACCGTTCCCCAGGTTTCTCCTATCTTATCACCTAGGAGTTTTAAAGTTTGCATTTTATATCAGGTCTGTGCTTCATTTGGACTTAATTTCTGTGATGGATATAACATCTGTGGTTATGCTTATTTTATTGGATGTGGATATCCTGTTGTTTAGGCACTCTTTTGAGAAACTATCTTAGCCTCATTGTAATACCTTTGATCATTTGTCAAAAATCAGTTGTGAATATTTAAGGTGGTCTGTTTCTGGGATCTCTGTTCTGTTGAGTTAATCAACTTCTGTCTTCTTCTGCCAAGGCCCAGTCTTGATTATTGAGTTACTTATAGTGAGTCTTGAAGTTGAGTAGCATCAATCCTCCAACTTTGCTCTTCTCCTTCAATACTCTATTGGCTATTCTGTTTTTGTTTTTTCCCTTTTCAGATAAACTTTAGAATTGGATTAATACAGCCACACAATAACTTGCTGGGATTTTGATTGGGACTGTATTGAATCTATAGGTCAACTTGGGAGTAACTGACATCTTGACAGTAAGGAGTCTCTATTAATGAACATGAAATATCCCTCCATTTATGAGTCCTCAGGCTAGTTAACATAAAATCAACTCTTTATGCTTCAGCACATTAGGTTTGAATTAATTTTGTCAGCCTGACTATACAGAGTCTATTTTAAGTCAGCTGGGCTATACTGACTTGATCTAGTTTTCTTCACTTAATCCTCAGAGAAAATGATTCAATACAAAATTTATTTAGTGCAGTGTACCGTGTAGTCTCAATTTCACTCCTGAGATTTCTTTCTCTCATGATCTTAATATTTCCACGTTGTATTCGAGCCTAAGTTCAAAGCTGGTTGCCTAATTTTCATTTGGTAGCTTTTTAAATATTTGTGGTGGTGAAATTGTACTATAGCTTTATGAGATGTCCCCTTGGAGGAAATTGGTTAAAAGGAACATGATAACTCTCTGTACTATTACTTACAGCTTCATGAGACTCTCCATTTTTCTCAAAATAAAAAGTTTAATGAACCAAATCTCCAATAGAATCTAATGTGTCCCTAGTGTTGCAAAATACTAATGGCCTATAATGGGTATAATTACAGTTTCCAAAATTTATTCTTCTCTTTCTTGATTTGTTTCTCCTTCATTTCCAATTCAATAACTTGAAAAGCTCTCAGATCTCTCCTCCATTTTAGGGTTTTAAAGCACTGCTTATGACTTTATCCCCACCCCATACTTCTGAGAATATCCGAAAATTATCCCTAACCTCCTGCTGAGGGAAGACCTATTGAGAAATATTTTAGTGGCATCTCTCACAAGTGTTTTACACAGAAAACCTCTGCCTTATGTTATTATGAGCCATGTATTTTAACCCCATCAAGCTCCTCAACAGCAAGCCAGTAAAGGAGACACCTCAGCTGGGTGAAGGTGGTTGACAAAGAAAGGGGAACAAAATAGGCACAGTCTCCAGAGCTGTAGGCCTCAGGCTCCACTGCCTCCTGTTTCAGGGAGGTTGGGTGGGGAATCTATGGGCTGGCCATGGTGTGCAGCATTGCTGTGAGGCCTGCTCCAGGTCAGTCCTTCCTCAAATGTTTCTGTATTCTGAGGAAAAAGGCGATTCCAGTGCCCATATTTCCTTTAGTGGTGTCAGGCCTCTTTGGGCTGAGCCAAGGTTTGGGAATGAACAGCTCCCTCTTAAGTGAGCTGAGAATGTGTCCTGGGGTTTCTCTCAAGTCTTTATGAGGCCTCCTGTTCACATGTATGACTGCTTGATCCTGTGAGCTTGTGCAAAGAAAAAAGGGAAAAGACCAACATAATAAGGGATCTAGGGGAGAAGCAGGTCCTATGCCTGTAAGAAACGTTCACTTAAAAATAGGAAATTTGTCTCTGTGTCATGTGTTGTAAACATTCCTTTTGGGTTTTTTCTTCATAGTTGATAAAATGTCTTTCTTCTCATCATGTATCAGAATTATTTTCATCACTGCCTTGGCATTTTCTCTTTCCCCTGGTGAGTACATTTCAATTCTGGATGAAGCTATTCCTATATCTTAGAAAGTGCAGGAGACGACTTCTGTTATCTTGAAATGGAGCATCTTCTTTTATTGGGTATATAATATTTTAACTGGCAAAATGAAAGGGGGCAAGTTACAGAGCCTTTTTAAGAAATTATTTCTGTGGATTGTTTTTTCTCTTTTCCCACCTTAGAGAAATGGAAGCAGAGAGGTGGGTTAGAATGAACAGAACTTGGCTATTTGTTCATTTATGACAAAAATTATTTCCCTTATTATTATTATATTTTGGAGGTCAGATTCTATGTTTGTTAAATGCAGAGTGTAGGGAGTAACGATGTTTCCTAGATCTGACATTCCTTGGCAATCTGATTTGTGATTGCTGGAAACACTTAAACATATTTTTAACAGGTAAGAATAATTTAGAATTACATTTCCAGATTTGGAGTTATTTTGTGAACTTACTGTTTTGATGCTACCAAAAAAGGCTCATCTCAGAACTTGGAGGTACTGAGCAGGCAATATGTGTAGTATTTTGCCATTAAAAATTATAGGTTCTTCCCACAGAGACTCTGATTGTTTTCCTATTCTTATTTTTACATTTTCTTTTATGTCCTAGTAGAAGGAATATCTCCTGCACCTGCAAGACTCATGCGCAAACCGGTAAGTTTAATTTTGATTTATTTTAATATTGAATTCTATTGTTCCATATTGTAGGTTTTAATAGCAAATTTTATGAAGCAGTCCTGCCAGTTTTGCTCAGTGCTTAAGCTCCCACCCATTAACCAAGAGATCCCTGGTTCACTTCCTGGTCAGGCCACATGCCCAGGATTGGGCTAAATCCCCAGTAGGGGTATGCAGAAGGCAGGCAATGGATGTTTCTCTCTCTCTCTCTCTCTCATGGATATTCCTATCTATCTACGCCCTCTCCCTACCTTTATTTAAAACCATAAAAAATGTGCAATAGAGTGATCCTTCAAAAATTTTTTTTAAACTGTGCCATCATTGTGCAAGATTAAATGAAATTAAGCCAGCCATAAAAAATTTTTGGTATTTTGGACAAGATGAAAATATCAAATTATTTAAAAGATTCCATTATTGGGTATCCTTGTTATTTGCAAGCATCTAATAAAGGTTATAGTGCATTTAAAGTAGAATTGTGGCCCTAGCTGGTTTGGCTCGGTGGATAGAGTGTCGACCTGAGGACTAGAAGATACAAGGTTTGATTCCAGTCAAAGGCACATGCCTGTGTTGCAGGGCTCTATTCACATTGGGGAGTGTGCAAGAGCCAGCAAACCAATGATTCTCTCTCATCATTGATGTTTCTATCTCTCTCTGCCTCTCCCTTCCTTTCTTTGCAAACAAAGATGGTGGCTAATTTGCATACTGCAGGCAGGGTGGGACAGTGGGAGCTTCCAGTGTTATGCCATCCAGGGCAGGCCTGGCACTGCTTTGTCACCGGGAACTGGATCGGAGGGTCTCCAGAGGCAAGGCAGCCCCGCCCCAGAAGCCAAGACAAATTTTGAGGGTGAATCAAACAAAACCCACTTTAAATATAAAGACACATATAGCTTAAAAGTAATTAAATTATGCTGCAGCCTGTTTTGCTCAGTGGACAGAGCATTAGCCTGTGGACTAAAGGGTCCCAGGTTCAATCCCTGTCAAGGGCATGTACCTCAGTTGCTGGCTTGATCCCCAGTCCCTATCAAAGCATGTGCAGGAGGCAACCAATCAATGTATATCCTATATATCCTATATAATAATAATAAAAGGCTAATATGCACATTGACTGAATGGCAGAATGACCGGTTGCTATGATGCGCACTGGTCACAAGGGGGCAGATGTTCAATGCAGGAGCTGCCCCTGGTGGTCAGTGCACTTCCATATGGGGAGTGCCACTCAGCCAGAAGCTGGCTCATGGCTGGCCAGCACAGTGGTGGTGGCAGAAGCCTCTCCCACGTCCTTGGCAGCACTAAGAATGTCCAACTAACAGTTTAGACCCGATCCCTTGGGGGCCTAAGCCTTTAGTCGGACATCCCCCCAGGGCTCCCTGGCTGCCAGAAGGATGTCTGACTGCAAGCTTATGCCTGATCTCATGGGGAGTGGGCCTAAATTGACAGGTGGACATCCTCCAAGGGGTCCTGGACTGTGAATGGGTGCAGGCCAGGCTGAGGGATAACTCCCCCCCACCCGAGTGCACAAATTTTTGTGCACTGAGCCTCTAGTTTTCATATATTCACAGAGCAGAATATTATATAGAGGGAAGAATCATCTAAATAGTTTAAGTTTACAAAGACATTTTAAAAGCTGGTATATCAGAGTATATGCCAACGTGTTTATTTAGGTAAATTGCCAAAACTGCCATTAGGAACCAAATTTTATATACCTATGCAAATACTAATGTATTGAATATGGACATCTCTGCTGATAATTTAAATGTATCTGATACTCTAATAGTGAAACCATAGAGAAATATAGGGAAATTGTTAAAATTTCAGTTTACTACACCTTGTGGCATGAAATAATGGGAAAATCTGATGCAGGCATGAGGAGAAGTGCGACAGAGTGGCTAATTTATAAAAACAGATTCAGACATTTGTTTGTATTTTATAAATGATATTGGATTTGTAAAAATATATCAATAATATTTTATGACTGAGTGGGATTAATTTCCAAACCTCATTATAGATTTTCATTCCATTTTGATGCACGGCATCTTGTACTAAGGTTAAAGAACATTTTATTGAAAAAGTTCATTACTGACAAATTTTATGTTCTTCTTTATGTTTAACAGCCAAACTGTAAAGATTATAGGGGTCGATTTTCTGTGTGCAACAACCAGGTGGATCCAATCTGCGCAAAAACTGGTCGTACTTACTACAATGGATGTGTTTTCTGCGCTATAGTGTTGTAAGAACACCAAAATATAATGAAACCATCACAAATGATAGGAAAAGCCAAGTTTCTGATAACCTAGGCACAATATATACGGGAAAAATTGTACTATCTCAGTAAAAGTCACAAAATCACACTGGTACCTTTCCCAGAAGTTCTCATTTGCAAAGCGGTTTGGTATTTGAACTCTCAATATAACTCTGCTGGATATTTTGCAAATGTACCAATTAATTAATTTAGTTTAATCAGTATGATTTACAAATGCAAGCCTATGACCAATATATTGAATTCTGAAGTCCATATGATAACTGATAATCTCTATGATGTAGCTTCAAGTTACAGGGAACATAATTGAGCAAGAAACACTATTTGACTACAGAAATTTGAAATCCATCACAATGGGACTCTTCATGCTACAGCAGTGATGGCGAACCTTTTGAGCTCAGCGTTCCAGCATTTTGAAAAACCCTAACTTAATTTTGGGGCCGTGTCACATATAGAAATTTTTTGATATTTGCAACCATAGTAAAACAAACACTCATATTTTTGATATTTATTTTATATATTTAAATGCCATTTAACAAAGAAAAATCAAACAAAAAAATGAGTTCGCGTGTCACCTCTGGCACGTGTGTCATAGGTTCGCCATCACTGTGCTAGAGGATATCCTCTGATTTTGGTCCACCGTGTCTTCTGAGCTCCCTGAAAGTCTGCAAACCTCCTTTAGAGAGTAGGGCATTCTAGGACATTTCCACCCAAGCTCTTTTTCTATATCCTTCACTCCAAGGAGTTGCAATCTAATGGTTCAACTTGCCTTCGTAGCTCCCTCCCCATTTTCTCTCAAATTTGTTTCCTCTTATTTGATTCCAAAATTGGCTTCTACTTCTAGAGAATCATTCAAACAATCTCCAATCCTATCCTCTCTCCAGTATGAGAGGGTTCTGAGACAGAGCCTGGACTGACCTCATAGGAAGAGTCAAGTAGCCCAGATGAGGGAAGGATGTGTGCAAGGCTGGGGAAAACGTGGGTCCCAGCTGCTGGCTGAGGTGGAGCACAGCCTCTCCACAATGGGCACTTAATGCAATACCCAGGTAATTTTAAATGCTGTTTATAACAATTTCTCTTTCTCTGTTTTCTTTACAGAAACTCTAAAAGACCAATTAAATTTTGGCACTATGGGAGATGCAAATAGTTAGGACAATCCTATTTTGAAGTGGATTCTACAGCCAATAAGAGTATTTTCAATCAGGGAGTTAAATTCCTAGGTGACCAGACAAAGCCTCCCATGCAATACAAGTTGGAATATAGAGTGTAGAAAATTGTCTCTCAACTCTAAGAACTTTTCATTGATTTTCATTCTCTGTTCAATAATTAAATAGCAGTTGGAAAATCTAACTTAATTGTCTGTTTGATAATATAACACCTAATGCAATTTACAATCATTAATATTACAATCAATGGAAAGTTAAGTTATAGTATCGATTTGAAAATACCGCACTGCAATAAAAATGTCGGCAGAGTAAGTGGATGCTTCATGGACATGCTCCCAGGAAAAAACTGAAATTATGACTAAAATACAGAAAAATTTCCTGAATAATCAATGGAAAACATGCAGAAGAGAACCCTGAGTCCCTCAGACTGAAAGTGGAGACCGCATAGAGACTGGTAGAAGGGGTGGAGGCGTGAAAGCCCTGGCCAGGCACCCATAGACAGCAACTGAAGTCCTGGAGACACATACCAACTGTGGGGGATTGCCACTGAGAACCCTGAAATCTAATCCCCAAGCTGGGCCCCACTCAGCAGAGACCACCAATACTAAGAAGGGTACCCACATAACATCTGGCTATGAAAAGCAGCAGGGTGCAGTCTGCCAGGGAGTGACAGCTAAAAATTCAGGCCCCCTCTTAAAGGGTCAATGCACAAAATGCCCTGTGCAGCCACCCACTTGTGCTTTGGCAGAGGGAGGGTAAAGTGAACTGGAGCTGTGAGAGTAGAAGCCAGGACTGGGGACTAGAGGCTATAGCTCAGTAGGCTAGTGATGGCAAACCTATGACATGTCAGAGGTGACACACGAACTCATTTTTTGGGTTGATTTTTCTTTGTTAAATGGCTTTTAAATATATAAAATAAATATCAAAAATATGTCTTTGTTTTACTATGGTCGCAAATATCAAGAAAATTCTATATGTATAGACACGGCACCAGAGTTAAGTTAGGGTTTTTCAAAATGCTGATATGCTGAGCTCAAAAGGTTAACTATAACTGCAGTAGACACACACCCTAAGTTTCTTTGATTGTGTCATTCCCTCATGGAGCAGAGGATATCTTTTCCACATAGACATTTGCCTTCCCTGGGGGTGAAAGACAGTTGGTACACCTTATAAGAAAACACCTTGCCCTGAGGCCCTTAACAGATTAAAAATAACAATTAGCCTCCAGGCAGAAACAACTTCTCCAGCCTGTTGAGAAAACTCTCAACACACAAGAGGACGATTGCCTGGGGGGCAAATCAAGTTGGAATCCTATTAATCTGTAGGCAGAGGTTAGATGGGAGGCTTTGAGTCTTTTCCTGATCTAATTAGTCAGAAACAGCCTTTAACCCTGTCCTGCACTAGAGATTGAGAAGTGTAAAGGATCTACCTAATACATAGTCACAAACCTAAACTGACAGCCAAAATGAGACAAGAAACAACCCCTAAATAAAAGAACCAGAGAATTCTCCAGAAGAAAAGATAAATGAAGCAGAGATAAGAATTATATCTGAAACAGTTCAGAGTAATGATGGTAAAGATACTCAACAGCATGAAAATATGATATAGTAACTATGAAAAAAGAACAGTCTGAGATAAAGAAAGACATAACATAAATAAAGAACATTGCAAGGAGTACACCACAGATTAGGGGAAGCTGAGGATTGAATCTCTGAATTAGAAGACAGAGTTGAAAAAATCAATCAGTCAGAGAACCAAAAAGAAAAAAAATTAAAAAATAGGAGGAAAACTTAAGGGTGCTGTGGGACAACATAAAACATAACAATATTAGAATACCTGGTGTGCCAGAAGAGGCAGAAAGGGAGAAAGAAATAGAGAACATGTTTGAAGAAATAATGGCAGAAAACTTCTCTAACCTAGTAAAGATAAAAGTCACACAAGTTCATGAGGCACAGAGAACCCCAACCAAGAAGAACCCAAACAGGCCCATGCGTAGACACATCATAATTAAAATGCTGAAAATCAAGGAAAAAGAGAGAATCTTAAAGGCAACATGAAAAAAGAAAACTGCTGCCTACAAAGGAGTTCTCATAAAGCTGACACCTGATTTTTCATCAGAAACTCTATAGGCTAGAAGGGAATGGCATGATGTACTCAAGGTAATGAAAAGCAAAGATCTGATATCAAGATTACTATATCTAGCAAGACTATCATTCAAAATAGATGGGCAAATAAAGAGCATCTCACACAAATAAAAAGGCTAAAGGAGTACATCACCACCAATCCAGCATTACAAGAAATGCTAAAGGGATTGCTGTAATGAGTAGAAGAAACAGAGAGAGAAACCTAGCCATACAGAATCAAAATGGTAATAAATAAGTACCTAATAATAATCATGCTAAATGCAAATGGATTAAATGCTCCAATCAAAAAGCATAGGGGAGGTGAATGGAAACAAAAACATGACCCAACTATATGCAATCTAGAAGAGATCCACATCAAAACAAAAGACACACAGAAGATGTGAAGGCATAGAAAAAATTTTTCCATGCAAATGAAAAAGAAAGAAAAAAAAGCTGGAGTAGCAATACTGATATCCAACAAAATAGACTTTTAAAAAATGCCATGACAAAAGACAATAAAGGTCACTACATAATACTAAAGGGATCAATCCAACAAGAGGATATAACCCTGGAAAACATATATGCACCTAATGTAGAGTATCTAAATATATAAGAAAACTTCTGGGGGACTTTAACAGAGAGATTGATAACAATACAGTCATAGTAGGGGATTTTAACCCCACACTGACTTCACTGGATAGATCTTCCAGACAAAAACCTAACAAGAAAACAGAGACTCTAAAGGACACAATGGATCAGATGGATTTAATTGACATTTATAACATATATCACTGCAATGCAGCTGAATATACATTCTTCTCAAGTACACATGGATCATTCACAAAGATAGACCACATATTAGGACACAAATCAATCTCTACAGGTTCAAAAAGATTAAAATGATATCAAGCATCTTCTCAGATCACAGTGGAATGAAATTAAAAATAACCTACAGTATGAAACACCCAAAACATTCAAATGCATCGAAGCTAAATAGCATGTTATTAAAGAATGAATGGGTTAACAATGATATCAAGAAAGAAATAAAAAACTTCCTAGAAACAAATGAAAAATGACCACACAACAAGCCAAAATCTCTGGGACACAGCAAAAGCATTCCGGAGAGGGAAATGCATAGCACTACAGACATACCTCAAAAAAACAAGGACAGCCAGCAATAAACTATTTAATCCTACAATTCAAAGAAATAGAAAGAGAACAACAAGAAATGCCCAGAGTTAGTAAAAGAAAAGAGATAATAAAGTTTAGAGCAGAAACAAACAAACAAACAAACACAAAAAACAAAAAATACAAAAGCCCTGACTTGTGGCTCAGTTGGTTGGAGCGTCATCCCATACACCAAAAAATACAAAAACTCAATGAAACCAAGAACTGTTTTTTGAAAGGATAAACAAAATTGATTAACCATTAGCAAGACTCACCAAGAAAAAAAGAGAGAGGACACAAATCAATAAAATCGGAAACGAAAGTGGAGAAATAACCACTGACAACACAGAAATACAAAGGATTGTAAGAAAATACTAAGAACAACTATATGCCAACAAGCTGGACAATGTGGATGAAACAGACAAACTCCTAGAAAAATATAATCTCCCAAAACTGAATCAGGAGGAATTGGAAAACCTGAATAGGCCAATAACAACTGAAGAAATAGAAGCAGTAAAAAAAAAAAAAAAAAAAAAAAGATTGAGACAAGATGGTGGCGATATAGGCAGAGGCGTCCCAGGTCTTGTCCCGGAGCAAATAGAGTAAGCAGCTGAAACTATTAACACCCATCCTGAATTGGCGAAATTACTCAGCTGGTGAGACGGTTTGCAGCCGGGAAGGGCAGAGCTCCCCTGGAAAGACAGCCGGTTCTCTTGGGACAGGCACAGCCCCTGACTGGGTAAAGGAGATGTGGGATTACTGGCGCTGGGGGATTTGAGATCTGGGTTCTGTGATTACGGAGGACTGAGCCTAAAGGGGGCAGCCTGAAGAGCTGACCAGACCATGCAGTACTGGTAAGAGAAGAGCTTACAGAAACTCAGCCTTCCCCATTTCTGCGGCCGGCGTTTGTTTGTTTGTTTGTTTTCACTGAACCCTGTTCATAGGACATTTCCAATACAGACACTCACCTGTGCTGAAGAGAGGGAGAAGGTGCGGACGAGTGGAATCTAGGGAGAGGCTGAGGAGAGAGGGGGGGCCGGGAGAGTTGGCAGTGAATAGAGTTCTGAGACACCCCTGGGCCCAGGACTGGGGCAGCCATTCTCTCTGGAGGGTGGGACTCCTCCCCCCAGCCCCCAGGGAAGGAGCACAGCCACACCCAGATTCCACCCTGAATGAGATGAAGGATTAAAATAATCTGATTAGTCCCTGAAAGTTAACAGGGTCTAGCCTATAGAGGGACTTTCATTCCCAGCAACAACACAGAGCAGGGTAACGATTAAAGAACCAGCTCTGGACAGTTGACCTCCCCAAACCAGTTTTAAGTGCAATAGAGAAAATAAACCCTTGCTACTGGATAGAGAAGCCGTATAGCCTCAGAGGCCAACCCAAAAACACTGCCACCCAGAGGCTGATCCACAAACTGACTCTTAGGTAAATACAAATTAAGGCAATCTGGGGCACAAATACGGCCTGCTTTAAAATCAGGACTGTGGTTTACAACACAGAGGAACAGTGTATCACAGGGAAATTCAACACTCTCCTGAATACCTGGCAGAACTAAGACGAGCCAGATTGAAGAGTAGAAGAACCAAAGGACCTTCACTACTGCAAATTTTTTTCTTCTTCTTCTTTTTTCACCTTTTAACTAAGAAACCATTTTTTTTCTTCTTTTTCCATCACCTGATTTTACCCTTTTAATTACTAAATTTTTATTTTTAACTAGTATTATTACTGCTAACATTTTACCATTTTTTAAAGTGCCATTTTATTTTCTCTTTATTTTATTTTAGGATTAGTGTTCTCAATTCTATTTTCATTGTTTCTTTACCATCAATTTTCCCTACCTCAATTTTACCTCTATGCTAAAACCCTCTTCCTCACTTTCCCCCTTTTGTTGTCTTGTTTCTCTTACCCTATTCCTGCTTTACATTTTCCCTATTCTTTCTTTTTACCCCCTGTCCAATTTCACCTACTTATATATCCTATTTCCAATCCACTGCTCTAAATCCTTATACACCTATCCCTTATCTTTCTTCACTATCCAATTTTTTTTCTGTTCTTTTATCTTTCTATTGTTTTGTTGCTGTTTGCTTGATTGTTGAGTATAGTGTGTATGTGTGTGTGTGTGTGTGTGTGTGTGTGTTTTAGGACTGGCTGTGAGGTTGTTTTGCTTTTATTTTTCTCTGCTGGTTTTTCCCCTCCCTTCACCCCCCTCCCCCCAGTTATTTTTGTGCTTCTGTTTTCCCTTGCCTCTCTTGATATTATTGGTTGTTTGTAGTTTGCATTCATCTCCAGGGATCTGTTGCTGGAATTTGTTGGGATTAGTGGTGGTTCTATCAGAGTTTTCTCCTCATATAAATAGTCTCTTCCCCTCTTTTACTTCATTCTCTCTTATCGGTCTTTTTTACCCCTCCTTTTTCCCAATTTCATTCTTGCACTCCTTTTTTTTCTTTCTTTCCTTTTCTTTTCTTTTTTCTCTTTTATCGTTTTCTCTTCTTTCTTCCTTATCCCCTAATTCTCTTAATTCTGGTGGTCACCTTTATTTGGGGTTATTAATATCGTGAATATATTTGTGTTCAGTGCCTGGTATGTTGTGCCTTGTTGTGTTGTATTTTGTGCCTTTAAATCAACGCAGCAGATCCAAGCAACAGCAGCCTCCTGATCACCACACCCTCTGTCTGAGGAACAGCAGCTGTACATGAAGCCTCCCCGCACCAGCCAGAAGAGCCACCATACCTGTGAACAGCACCCACCAGAGGAGCAGCTGCCAACTGAGGAGCAGCTGCTACCACAACCGCCCGAGGAGCAACGACAGCCCAAGGAGTCACTGCTGCCCAGGGAGCAGCCACTGAACAACTCAACTTCTAGATATGTCAGTGAGATCAAACATGGGTAGACAAAGAAACCCCCATAGGAAAGAAAAGGAGGACTTGCCAGAAAGCAGCTAAGTGATACAGAGGCATGCAACATGACAGAAAAAGAATTCAGAATAAGGGTCCTAGAGTGCATAAACCGGATGGAGGAAAAAATCAACAACTTATGCAAGAAGCAAGAAGAAACAGATGAAAAAATCAATAACTTATGTAAGACCCAAGAAGAAATGAAGAGTGATACAGCTGCAATAAAAAACACCATTGAAAGTATCAACAGTAGACTAGGAGAAGCAGAGAACTGAATTAGTGAATTAGAAGACAAGGAAGCAAAACACACCCAAAATATACTGCAATTGGAGAAAAAAATTAAAAGACAGGAGGAGAGCCTAAGGGAGCTTTGGGACAACATGAAATGAAACACCGTACGAATAATAGGGGTGCCAGAACAACAGAAAGAGGAACAAGGATTAGAAAACCTACTCGAAGAAATCATATCAGAAAACGTCCCTAAAGTGGGGAAGAAAAATGTCACACAAGCACAGAGAGTCCCAAACAAGGTGAACCCGAAAAGACCCACACCAAGACACATCATAATTACCATGGCAAATGTTCAGGACAAAGAGAGAATCTTACAGGATGCAAGAGAGAGACGGAAAGTTACATACAAGGGATCTCCCATGAGATTATCAAATGATTTCTCAACAAAAACACATCAGGCCAGAAAAGAATGGATGGAAATTTACAAAGTGATGCAAATCAAAGGACTGAATCCAAGAATACTCTATCAGCAAGGCTATCATTCAAAATTGAAAGGGAAATAAGAAGCTTCACAGACAAAAAAGGCTAAGGGAGTTTATCACCACCAAGCCAGCAATGCAAGAAATGATAAAGGGACTGGTGTAAAAAGAAGAAATAAAAAGCTCAGAAAGAAAACAGCCACCCAAAAAAAGAAATGGCTACAAACAAGTACCTTTCAATAATAACTTTAAACGTAAATGGACTAAATGCTCCAACCAAAAGACATCGAGTGGCTGAATGGGTAAAAAAACATGACTCATACATTTGCTGTCTACAAGAGACCCACCTCATTAGAAGGGACTCACATGGACTGAAAGTGAAGGGATGGAAAAATATCTTTCAGACAAATGGATAGAAAAAGAAAGCTGGGGTAGCAATACTTATATTGGACAAAATAGACCTCAAAGTGAAGGCTATAACAAGAGATAAGGAAGGCCACTTCACAATATTAAAGGGATCAATACAACAAGAAGATATAACCCTGGTAAACATATATGCACCCAATGCAGGAGCACCCAAATTCATAAAAAAAACTCCTGGAAGATATCAAAGGGGAGATTGACAATAAGAAATCCTCTAGACCAGGGGTGGGCAAACTTTTTGACTAGAGGGCCACAATGGGTTCTTAAACTGGACTGGAGGGACGGAACAAAAGCATGGATGGAGTGTTTGTGTGAACTAATATAAATTCAAAGTAAATATCATTACACAAAAGGGTACGGTCTTTTTTTTTCAATAGTTTTATTCATTTCAAACGGGCCGGATCCGGCCCATGGGCCATTGTTTGCCCACGGCTGCTCTAGACATATAATCAGCAAAGAAACAGCAATCCTAAATGACTCACTAGATCAGATGGACTTAATTGACATCTTCAGAACACTTCACCCCAAAGCCACGGAATATACATTGTACTCAAATGCTCATTAAGACACATTCAAAAATAGACCACATATTGGGTCACAAACAAAGTCTCCCCAAATTGAAGATCGAAATCATAAAAAGCATCTTCTCAGACCACGATGGCATAATATTAGAAATAAACTACAATAAAACAACCCAAAATACTCAAACATTTGGAAGCTGAATAGCATGTTATTAAATATTGATTGGGTTACCAATGAGATCAAAGAAGAAATTAAAAACATCCTGGAAACTAATGACAATGAAAACACAACAATCCAAACCCTATGGGATGCAATAAAAGCAGTCCTGAGAGAGAAGTTTATAGCTCTACAGGCCTATCTCAAAAAACAAGGAAAAATGGTAATAAATCATCTAACTCTACAACTCAAAGAATTAGAAAGACAGCAACAAGAAAACCCCAGAGTGAGCAGAATGAAGGCGATAATAAAGATTAGAGCAGAAATAAATGACATAGAGACCAAAAAACAATACAGAAAATCGATGAAACCAAGAGCTGGTTCTTTGAAAGGATAAACAAGATTGACAAACCTCTACCCAGGCTCACCAAGAAGCAAAGAGAGAAGACCCATATAAACAAAATCAAAAATGATAGATGCGAAATAACAACAGACCACACAGAAATACAAATGATTGTTAAAAAATACTATGGACAGCTCTACTCCAACAAACTAGACAACCTGTATGAAATGGACAAATTCCTAGAAAAATACAACATTCCAAAACTCAATCAGGGAGAATCTAAAAATCTCAATAGGCCAGTAACTATGGAAGAAATTGAAGCAGTCATCAAAAAGCTTCCAGCAAACAAAAGCACAGGACCAGACGGCTTCACAGGAGAGTTTTACCAAACATTCAAGGAAGAACTAAAACCTATCCTCCTCAGACTACTACAAAAAATTCAAAAGGAAGGAATACTTCCAGGCTCATTCTATGAAGCCAGCATCACCCTAATACCAAAACCAGGTAAAGACAACACAATGAAAGAGAATTACAGGCCAATATCCCTCATGAACATAGATGCCAAATTCTCAAGAAAATCTTAGCAAATCAGATCCAGCAGTACATCAGAAAGATCATACACCATGACCAAGTAGGATTTATCCCAGGGATGCAAGGATAGTACAATATCCGCAAATCAATACACGTATTACATCACATAAACAAATTGAAAGAAAAAAACCAGATGGTCATATCAATTTGCCGGGGTCCAGCCCCAGCGGGTCCAGGGGTTCCCAAAGGTGTGGACGGAGTCGGCGAAGAAGGAATGACACAGGGACAGCGTTCAGTTGATCAGCATGGTTGGGTTCTCTTGCCTGGTTCTATTGCCAGGTTCTGTAGGTTCTCCAGCCAGGTTCAGTCCGGTTCTCTTGCCAATTTCTGTAGTCTTCCAAGCCCCTGTGTTCTTGATTCTGTGTTCTGAGTTCTGTCTCTTGCTGTCTCTAGATTCTGAGTTCTGAGTGTTTCTGTCTTGTTACAACTGTATTTATACCAGTTGATTCAATCCTATCAATCTCTATTACAAAGGTTAGGGCGTTTCTTATCTCCATTCCAGGAAGATTATGTAGTTTAAGCATGATTGTTCGTAGTTAAAGGGATTAATTACCCGCCTGGCACTTAGTTGAGGGGTTTTATTCCCTCCCTAACTTCAGGGGAAAATCCCTACCTGGGGATTCAACCTTTCTCGGAGAGGTGACTTTGGTTAAAACACAGCGCCAAGAAGGTGAGCAAACATATTAAGAACCGTATGCCATATATGCCAGGTCCCTTGAAACAGCAAGGATGGACCGGCTCCCGGCAAATTCCCCCTTTTTTATTTTTTAAAAGCAAGCATTAAAAAGAAAAACCTGAAACGCTCTCTTGTATCCATTTTAAGAGTAGGATTGGCGCTTTCTGCTATTACCTGAGTCCTGATCTATCATCCCAGGGAGAGCTTGCCAATCCTGCACTTTCCCAGGGTAGAAAGGCTGCAGTGGGGTTAAGGATAAGGCTCCTTGGGCCTACCTTCTCCCATGCCTCTACATTTACCTTTCCGGCACCTTTCCTTCCTCAGAAAAGCATGGACGTATTTCTTGCATAAAATGTTCTGTCTGACTGGGAGTAACCTTAATTCCTCTGCTAGCAAGCATATATGTTAAAAGATCAATACAGAGTCTTATTTCTTTAGACTCAGTATGGCACATCTTCTCAATCTAAGTTCTGTACTATCCACCTTCTTACCCTATTTATCCTCTATAAGGGGGTCTGTAGCACCCTGGTGGAGTCCTATCCGTCCCGAGTGTGGGGGTTCTCAATGGGGGGTGGGGCTTACCTAGGGGAATCCTGTTCCAGGGGTTCCCAAAGGTGTGGACGGAGTCGGCGAAGACTATCCACCCTCTTCCTACGGTGGAGTCCTATCCGTCCCGAGTGTGGGGGGGCTTACTTAAGGGAACCCTGTTCGGGCGCCAGATGCCGGGGTCCAGCCCCAGCGGGTCCAGGGGTTCCCAAAGGTGTGGACGGAGTCGGCGAAGAAGGAATGACACAGGGACAGCGTTCAGTTGATCAGCATGGTTGGGTTCTCTTGCCTGGTTCTATTGCCAGGTTCTGTAGGTTCTCCAGCCAGGTTCAGTCCGGTTCTCTTGCCAATTTCTGTAGTCTTCCAAGCCCCTGTGTTCTTGATTCTGTGTTCTGAGTTCTGTCTCTTGCTGTCTCTAGATTCTGAGTTCTGAGTGTTTCTGTCTTGTTACAACTGTATTTATACCAGTTGATTCAATCCTATCAATCTCTATTACAAAGGTTAGGGCGTTTCTTATCTCCATTCCAGGAAGATTATGTAGTTTAAGCATGATTGTTCGTAGTTAAAGGGATTAATTACCCGCCTGGCACTTAGTTGAGGGGTTTTATTCCCTCCCTAACTTCAGGGGAAAATCCCTACCTGGGGATTCAACCTTTCTCGGAGAGGTGACTTTGGTTAAAACACAGCGCCAAGAAGGTGAGCAAACATATTAAGAACCGTATGCCATATATGCCAGGTCCCTTGAAACAGCAAGGATGGACCGGCTCCCGGCATCAATTGATGCAGAAAAAGCATTTGACAAAATCCAACACCCATTTTTGATAAAAACTCTCAGTAAGGCGGGAGTAGAAGGATCATACCTCAACAAAATAAAAGCCATATATGACAGGCCCACAGCCAACATCATACTCAATGGACAAAAACTAACACCATTTCCCCTAAGAACAGAAACAAGACAAGGATGCCCACTCTCACCACTCCTGTTCAACATAGTACTGGAAGTATTAGCCATTGCAATTAGAGAAGAAGAAGAAATAAAAGGCATCCAAATTGGAAAAGAGGAAGTAAAACTGTCCTTATTTGCAGATGACATGATATTATACATACAAAACCCTAGAGACTCCATCAAAAAACTACTAGACTTAATACATGAATTTGGCAATGTAGCAGGATACAAAATTACCCCCAAGAAATCTGAGGCATTTCTATACACCAATAGTGAACTTTCAGAATCAGAGACTAAAAAAACAATCCCATTTACGATCGCACCAAAAAAATTAAGCTACCTAGGAATAAAATTAACTAAAGAGGTAAAAGACCTCTACTCAGAAAACTACAGGACGTTGAAAAAAGATATAGAGGAAGACATAAACAGATGGAAGAACATACCATGTTCATGGATTGGTAGAATCAACATCATTAAAATGTCCATACTACCCAAAGCAATCTATAAATTCAACGCACTTCCCATTAAAATACCAACGGCATACTTCAGAGATCTAGAACGAACTCTCCAAAAATTCATCTGGAATAAAAAAACACCCTGAATAGCTACAGCAATCCTGAGAAAGAACAAAGTAGGTGGGATCTCAATACCAGATATCAAGATGTATTACAAAATCCACTGTTCTCAAAACTGCCTGGTACTGGCACAAGAACAGGCATATAGATCAATGGAATTGAATAGAGAGCCCAGAAATCAGCCCAAAACAATATGCTCAATTAATATTTACAAAGGAGCCAAGAACATACAATGGAGCCAAGATAGTCTCTTCAATAAATGGTGCTGGGAAAATTGGACAGATGTATGCAAGAAAATGAAACTAGACCACCAACTTACACCATACACAAAAATAAACTCAAAATGGATAAAGGACTTAAATGTACGACGAGAAACCATAAAAATTCTAGAAGAATCCAAAGGCAACAAAATCTCAGACATATGCTGAAGCAATTTCTTCACTGATATAGCTCCTAGGGCACTTGAAACTAAAGGGAAAATGAACAAATGGGACTACATCAAAATAAAAAGCTTCTGCACAGCAAAAGAAACCATCAACAAAACAACAAGAAAACCCACTGCGTGGGAAAACATATTTGCCAATGTCATATCTGATAAGGGCCTAATCTCTAAAATTTATAGGGAACTCATACAAATTAACAAAAGGAAAATAAACAATCAAATCAAAAAATGGGCAAAGGACCTAAATTGACACCTTTCAAAAGAGGACATTCAGAAAGCCAAGTGACATATGAAAACATGCTCAAAGTTACTAATCATCTGAGAGATGCAAATCAAAACAATAATGAGGTACCATCTCACACCTGTCAGAATGGCTATCATCAATAAATCAACAAACGACAAATGCTGGAGAGGATGTGGAGAAAAAGGAACACTTGTGCACTGCTGGTGGGAATGCAGACTGGTGCAGCCACTATGGAAGACAGTATGGAGTTTCCTTAAAAAAACTAAAAATGGAACTCCCATTTGACCATGTGAACCCACTTCAAGGAATATATCCCAAGAAACCAGAAACACCAATCAGAAAGGATATATGCACCCATATGTTCATAGCAGCACAATTCACCATAGCTAAGATCTGGAAACAGCCTAAGTGCCCATCAGTAGATGAACGGATTAGAAAACTGTGGTACATCTACATGATGGAATACTATGCTGCTGTAAAAAACAAGGAACTCTTACCATTTGCAACAGCATGGATGGAACTGGAGAGCATTATGCTAAGTGAAATAAGCCAGTCAATGAAGGAAAAATACCACATGATCTCACTCATTCATGGAAAATAGAGACCATTATAAACTTTTGAACAATAATAGATACAGAGGCAGAGCTGCCTCAAACAGATTGTCAAACTGCAGCGGGAAGGCCGGGGAGGGTTTGGGGGGCAGAAGGGAGGGGGGTTAGAGATCAACCGAAGGACTTGTATGCATGCATATAAGCATAACCAATGGACATAAGACACTGGGTGGTAGGGGAGGCCAGGGGATTTTCAAGGGTGGCGGGAAAAAAAAGGACACATATGTAATACCCTTTGTAATACTTTAAGCAATAAAAAAAAAAAGACCTACCACCAAACAAAAGCCCAGTTTGGACAGCTTCAGAGGGGTGTTTTACCAAACATTCAAAGAAGAACTAACACCTATACTCCTCCAACTATTTAAGAAATCCAAGAAGAAAGGACACGCCCAAATTTTTATGATGCCACCATTATCCTAATTTCAAAACCAGATAAAAACACTACAAAGAAAGAGATTTACAGGCCAATATCCCTGATGAACATAGATGCTAAAATCTTCAACAAAATATTGGCAAATCGCATCCAGCAATATATTAAAAACATCATACACCATGATCAAGTGGTATTTATTCTAGGGATGCAAGTCTGGTATAACATTCCCAAATCAATAAATATGATACATAAAGTAAACAAATTGAAAGACAAAAATAACATGATCATATCAATAGATGCAGAGAAAGCATTCAACAAAATCCGATACTGGTTTTTGATAAAAACTCTGAGCGAAGTGGAAAAGGCGAGTACATCTCAATATGATAAAGGCCATATTTGACAAACCTACAGCCAACATCATCCTCAATGCGCAAAAACTGAAACCATTTCCCCTACGAACAGGAATAAGACAGGAATGCTCACTTTCACCACTCCTGTTTGACATAGTACTGGAAGTGCTAGCCATAGTGATCAGACAAGAAGAAGACATAAAAGGCATCCATATTGGAAAAGAAGAAGTAAAACTGTCATTATTTGCTGATGGCATGATATTCTACATAGAAAACCCTAAAGGCTCCATCAAAAAACTACTAGACTTAATGAATTTAGCAATAGAGCATGGTACAAAATTAACACCCAGAAATATATGGCTTTTTTATACACCAATAATGAAATCTTGAAATATTTCTCACAGAAAAGGAAACTAAAAAAACAACCCAATTTACCATCGCAGCAAAAAGATATTAAGATACCTAGGAATAAATTTAACTAAGTAGGTAAAAAACCTGTACGTGGAAAACTAAAGTAGATTGAATGAAGAGATAGAGGAAGACATAAACAAATAGAAACATATAATACATTTATGGGTTGGTAGAATCAACATCATTAAAATGTCCATACTACCCAAAGAAATCTATAGATTCAATGTGATCCCCAATTAAAATACTAACAGCATATTTCACAAACTTAGAACAAAATCTCCATAAATTTATATGGAATAAAAAAAGATCCCGAAGAGCTGCCGCAATCCTGAGAAAGAAGAACAAAGTTGGAGGAATCACAATACCAGATATTAAGCTATATTACAAAGCCACTGTTCTCAAAACTGCCTAGAACTGGCCCAACAACAGACATATAGCCCAATGGAACAGAACGCAGAAATCAACCCAAGCCACAATGCTCAATTAATATTTGACAAAGGAGGCAAGAGCATACAACGGAGTCAAGACAGTCTCTTCAATAAATGGTGTTGGGAAAATTGGACAGATATATGCACAAAAAAAAAAAAAGAAAAAGAAAAAAGACCACCAACTTACACCATATACAAAAATAAACTCAAAATGGATAAAGGACTTAAAAGTAATATGAGAAATCATAAAAATCTTAGAAGAAGCCACAGGCAGCAAAATAGCAGACATATGTCCTAGAGATATCTTTACCCACAAACCTCCCAGGGCAATGTAAACTAAGGAGAAAATAAACAAATGGGATTATGTGAAAATAAAAAGCTTCAAAAAAAGCACTGCAAAAGAAACCATCAATGAAACAATAAGAAGGCCACTGCATGTGAGAAGGTATTTGCCAATGTTATCTCCATAGGGTTTTCTTTTAACTCCTTGCAGGAATCACAGCCCTCTGGGACTGTCAATTGAGTTTTGTTTTCAGACTCCTAGAATTCACTACTAGGTTGCTGCTCAGACTATACCCCAGAGGGAGGTATTGCAACACCTGCGTGTAAGGGCAAGAGCCACCTAGGACTGCCAAATGGGTTTTCTTTTCAAAATCTGAGTGGAATCTCACATCTCATTTTTTATTCCCATGTCAGCAGCATTTAGTATGGCTTATTACTCTTTTCTTTTCTTTCCTTTTCTTTTTTTTTCAGAATCAGCAGAATATAATCAATTCAATGAATGAAGGAACGAAAAGAGGAATAATAGTATCAGCTAACAATCATTAATGATTCCTAAGTAACCTATCTTTCTTTTTTTAAAAATAGTTTTTATTGATTTTTTACAGAGAGGAAGGGATGAAGGACAGTGTGGGAAACTGTTTATTGCCTTCACTATCTGATAAGCACAGACAGAGAACTCCCCGAAACCCCCTGAAGGCTGGGTGCCTTTGAAGCCCTAGCAAAGCTTGGAGCTAGGGGCCACCTCTGTTTGTCCAGACAGTGGTAGCTGAAACTACTCCCCCATTTATTATTATGTAAATCCTTGCTGATGGGCTAGTCTGCCTGTTGCCAGGGGTCACCTGCCTAAGGGCTATGCTATGGGTGCATCCCAGAACAATAAAAGCTTGGTGAGGCCTGAGCACAGGGGAAGTCCTTTGGGACTTGCCGCCTGTTCCCCCAATATTGCAAAATTATCTTGTGTCTTTTTCTCTCATTTGTTGTGCGGCTCCTCTTTCAGATATCGAACCCTACTCCACGCAGAACGTGGAGGGAGTCTTACACGACAGATAGAGAGTCAGAAACATCGATGAGAGAGAAACATCGATCAGCTGCCTCCTGCACAACCCTACTGGGGATGTCCCAACAACCAAGGTACATGCCCTTGACAGGAATCGAACCCGGGACCCTTGAGTCTGCAGGCTGACACTCTATCCACTGAGCCAAACCGGCTAGGGCAACCTTTCTTTCTTGATGTGCTTTTAAAAACTTGGCTCCAATAATATCACACTCTTTTGTTGTTTCTCCTTTATCATTTCTTGTTCCTTATGGGTTTGCTTTATTGATTTCATTTGTTATTTTTGTGCTGGAACTAAATGTACAGTCCTGTTTTCTATTTCCCTAAGTGATCTTATCCATTCTCATGAATTTCAATTGCAGTTTACATCAATGACTACAAATTTGTATCTCTAATCCTTGTTTTTGAATTCCAGATTCTTGATATATCCCCACTCCCACACGGTGCTTTCATGTCCTGCTCAAATCCTTTTGGGCTCTACCTCTCAGTTCATGGGGCTCAACTTCCAACTACCAGGATCTGCAACTGTTTGCTAAAGGACTTTCTCTGAATACTGTGCCCATATACACAGAGTGTCAAAAGCAGCAGAAAGTCAACACATCTTGTGGTCACCTCTCACTCATTGACTTATGAAAGTTGGTATGTGATTATGCCAGCTCCCTGCATTTAGAGTAGGATAAATCTGACCTATGTTGCACACTACCTTCAGAGTCTCACTAAGGAGTGAACTTCACTTAACCACAGTGGTAACTAACCTGCTAGAAAACACACTGTTCATTTACTCCCTTCATATTCCTATTTCCTGTCCCAAAGATCCTACTGATGTGTCCTGTTTTGTCTCCTGAATCAACACATTTGTTTTCTAATCTTTACCACAAAGTCTACTTCTGGAGGAACCTAGACAAAACCATATATTCGAGATACCTCAATATATTGAGATGATATTGAGATATCTCAAAATTAACATGTAAAGAACAATTTTTTTATTCTCTCTGATGCCAGTTAGCAGAGTGGCAGAAAGGGAAAGAAGTACACACGTCTCCATTTCCGAACTTCCTTAGAAGGTGGACACACTATTTTAGGTGAAGGAAACTCAGCCCTTGAGCATCACAAAGGCCCTCACTCCCTCACAGGAGATGCCCTTTGTAGCATGCATGGGAGTGACAGCCTGAGCCCAGCTTTTCGCTAATGACTTGTGAAATTTAGACAAACTACAAAGTCTTTATTCTTTAAAGTAAATGACATGGAACCTGTTGGTGATGACAAGAATATTATGTGTGTCAGAGCCAAGTCCTTAAGCAGCTATAAACATAACCCTTAATAATTCCTATCCCTAATTATGGTTCCCAGTTATTTGGTCCTGTCCAAAATGTACAGGACATTTGGTCACATAAAAACATATTTTAAGTTGGACTGTGTCAAAGTTTACACACTTACCGTAGCCAGTGTGGCTCAGTTGATTGTGAGCACAATTCCATGCACTGAAAGATCACTGGTTTGATTCCTATTCAAGACACATACCCAGGTTACGGGTTAAAGTTTCTCTCTCCTTTCCTCCCTCTATCTGTCTCCCTCCTTCAACTTTCTTTCTATTTAAAAATAAATAAATAAATAATGTGTGTGTGTGTGTGTGTGTGTGTGTGTGTGTGTATATTTAAAAATCCTACAGATCTAAGAAATTATCCTTGCATTCAAATAGCCCATGATGTTTGTTTATACTTCTGCATTACAAGATTAAAACATAAAAATGCTATCATGTTTGTGTTGTGGCTGTATTGCCAATAATAACTTCTTACCTTGGTAGCCTGGTTGGCAATGACACATGGGGTAGGTGGATGGGTCAGGGCTCAGATCTTGCAGAAGAGTATGATTTATATTTGCTATGTACCAAATGTCTCCATGGATGTTTAGGTCAGAACAAATATCAAAGACCTTTTAGCAGGGATCAAATGTCTTAATGGTCTGTTTGGATAGGACCAAATGTCCTGCAAGACTAATGACCATAGCTGTGAATGCAGGACTCCGTGAATATTTGCAGAGCTACCCAGAGATAAGCAGTAATGTAGCTGTATAGTTATAGAACCGATTCTGTAAATCTAAAATTGTGGCACACATGTTGTAAGGCCGAGATATAACACTACTTTGTGCTATTCAATTTATTTTTTTTTATTTTTTTAAAAAATATATTTTATTGATTTTTTAGAGAGGAAGGGAGAGAGATAGACAGTTAGAAACATCGATGAGAGAGAAACATCGATCAGCTGCCCCCTGCACATCTCCCACTGGGGATATGCCCGCAACCCAGGTACATGCCCTTGACCGGAATCGAACCTGGGACCTTTCAGTCCGCAGGCCGACGTTCTACTCACTGAGCCAAACCGGTTTTGGCTCAATTTATTTTTATATTATTAATCTTTCCTAAAGCAAATAATCTAGAATGCTTCATAAGAGACTTGTGCTATTGAAAAATGTAACCACTTTAGCATAGCCTTATTTCACCTATAAGTGGAATACTCTAACTCTGAAGGCACAAACCTTTGATATTGCCTTTCATATAGCAGACCTTGGAAAACAGCATTTTCTTAATTTACGTAAGAATCACAAGAGGTCTCACTAAAAATTCTGACTCCTAGAGTTCTCCTGTTTAGCTTCTGAACCAGTATGGCTAAGCAGAGAACCAGGGAATTTTATCAAATATCTTTCCTTCCACTGCCTCTCTTATTTTCTCTGGATGCAAGAGGTATTTAGCAGTCAGTTAGATCTAATCACTAATTGTTTTTCTGGTTATAATAAGCTAACATCTGGATAGGTGGCATTGGTCTAAATCAACTGGGCTAGTCTCATCCCACCTCAATTCTGTCATTGCACAAATTCTTTCATGAATTCCAGTATTTCTAGATATTGATACAGAACTCAAGTAAAAGGATGTATTCTAATAAACTCGCTTCTATTCCCATACACTGCCTTGCTGTCTGACTCACAGTAAGGTATTTTCCATTACTTTAAGAACACTCTTTAATAGAAAACAACATTTTATTTTTCAAGTTTGCATTACACTATTTGTAATAGTTTAAGGTGGCGGATAAAACCCTCACAAAGATTTTTATGCACTCACTTTTATAACTCATCACCAATTAGCTATAAACAGCTTTAAAATATCATCACTAGCTTAAATTTACAGAATTGTACTTATGATTATGAGAGGCTGCATCAAGTTAAAAGTCTGCACAGCAAAGGAAACAACTAACAAAATGAAATGAAAAAAACAACCTACAAAATGGGAGCAAATTTTGTAAACTAAATATCTCCTAAGAGGTTAATATGTGAAATATATACAGAACAAATACGAATTAATAACCATAATAAAGTAAATTAAAAATTGACCCCACCAGTTTGGCTCAGTGGTTGAGTATCGAACTATGAACCAGGAGGTCATGGTTCAATTCCAGTCAGGACAAATGTCCGGGTTGCAGGCTCTAACACCAGTGTAGGTTGTGCGGAGGCAGCCAATCAATATATGTCTCACATCATTGATGTTACTATCTCTTCCTTTCTCTCCTTTCTTCTCTTAAATCAATAGAAATATATTTTTAAAAAGTTAGCAGGGGACTAGTGCCTGTGCTGCTCAGTGGTTGAATGTGGACCCTGAACCTGGAGGTCAAGGTTTGATTCCTGGTCAGGACAAATGACCAGTTTGTGGGTTTGATCTCCAATAGAGGGCAAGCAGGAGGCAGGGAAATAGATGAATCTCATCATTGATGTTTCTGTCTCTCTCCCTTTCCCTGAAATTAATAGAAAAAATTGGCAGGGAATTTCTACAAACATTTTTGCTGAAGAAGACATACAAATGGTCAACAAGTACATGAAAATGTAGTGGAAAATTGTCAGGGAAAAGCCAATCAGAGCCACAGTGAGATATCACCACACACCTGTTAGAATGGCTATCATCAAGAAGACTACCAAGTGTTGATGAGGATGTGAAGAAAAGGAAATCCTTCTACAGCATGGGTGGGATTATAAGTTGGTACAGCCATGATGGAGCACAGAATGGAAATTCTTTAAAAATATATCTGCCCTCTAATACAGAAAAAATACCACTTCTTGGTATATATTCAAAGGAAGTGAAAATAGAATAAGGAAGAGATATCTACACTCCTCTGAACTTTGCAGCATTTTTCATAATAGCCAAGAAAAAAAATAACTTATGTCCTTCAACACATGAATGGATAAAGATGATTTTATATACACAATCAGATGTTATTCAACCATGAGAAAGAAGGAAATTCTTCCATTTGTGAAAACATACATGGTTCTTGAAAGCATCATGTCAAGTGAGAGACATCAGACAGACAACAATAAATACTGTATAATAATATAACATACATGGAATCTTCGAAAGCTTAATTCATAGACACAGAGAGTAGAATGGTGATTATGAGAGGCTTGGGATTTGGGGAAAAAAAGGATATGTTGATCACAGGGTACAAACTTGGAGTCAAAAGGTGAATAAGTTCTGCAGATCTGTAGAGCACTGTGATTACAGTCAACAATTCTTCAAAGTTGCTAAGAGACAAGATCTTAAATGTTCTCACCACAAAAAAGTATTCATTATGTGATGTGGTAGGGGTTTATCTCGTGCTATGGTGTTAATCTTATTGTAGTATGTAAATGTATACAATTAACATGTTGTACAACTTAAAACCTCACAATGTTTATTTAAATTGTATTTCACTAAAAATAACCCCCTCCAAAGGCCAAAGTTGTTAAGGAAATGTAAATTAAAACCACAATGAGATACTAGTCTATACCTAACCAAGTGGCTAACATCATCAAGACTAATCACACACACCAAGTGTTGGTGAGGGTGTGGAGCAACTGGAACTCTCAGGCACCACTGGTGGGAATGTAAAGGAGGACAATATTTTGGCAAAGAATTTGGCAGAATCTTTAAAAGTCAAAAACCTTGTAACCTTATGAAGTACCCTGTGTTCCAAACCTTCCACTGCCAGGCATTCACCCAAGTGAAATGTATGCATGTGCTTTAGAATGACATGTGTATGAATATTTGTGGCAGCTTTATTTTGTATATCTGCAAACTGGAAATAATGTAAATGTTCAAGGACAGGCAGATGAATCACAAATTATGGCCTATCCATACAATGGATATTAGTCAGCAATAAAAAGTAAGGAAGTAGCCATAGACACAACAACACGGATGTTTGTCAAAATAATTCTTCTGAATTACAGAGAAACCAGGGTACATATGGCACAGTCCATCTATGAAAAATTCTAGAAAAAGCAAACTAATCTAAAGTGATAACAGATCATCAGATGCCTGGGGAGAGAGGCAGGGAGGAACAGGCGGAAACTTTGGGGGTGATGAATATGTTGACTATTTTGATTGTGAAGATCATTTCAGGGGTGCATACATATGTTAAATCTACCAGACTGCACAGTTTAGTATGTGAAATTTATTGTATGTGAATTATACCTCAGCATTGCTGTTGGGAAAAATTGTAAATTTTAGTTTTTGTTATTTTATGCTAGTATATCTTGACCTTATATTCTGTGGTTATGATAAATTCCTTATTCATTTTAGTAATTGCCTTTTAAAATATACACTTCTTAGGTTATTCTCAGAAAACATTTGCTGATAGAAACTATGTTATTTCTCTTTTACTTTTCTTTTTACATCTTACACTCCCCTGCCCTGCTTTTTCTTGTTCTGTTCTTTACTGCACTGTCTCAGACCTCCTCTTATTATGGGAAAGCAATGAAAACCACAGCATAAATTATGCAGTCTGCTGTGATACCCTTCATCACACTGTCTACTTACATTTTAGTCATCAGAGGTTTTTTTTGTATCATGAATACCTGTCTATTGAGCTGGTCATATGATTTTTTCTTTCAATCTGTTAATGTAGTGAATTACATTTATTAGTTTTGAAATGTTGAATCATCCTTGAGTTCTGGAAAATCCTACTTTATACAAATCATTAAAAAATATTGCAGTATTCAAATCTTTGATATTTGGTCAATGAATGATAGAGCCCTTTTAGATAACAGATTTTCATTAACTATTTGAAAATAGTTATGCTTCTGTCTTTATTCTATGCTAATCTGGTACAGGCACTTGTAAGCATTTGTATATAACAAACTTTTTAACAATTGCAAGCAGCAATTTTATTTTAATTCCCTTTTTTTGTCTTTCTTTCTTCCTATTTGTTTTTACAAATTAGCTAACTTATAATCAGAAAATATATGCAATTTTTTAAGGTCCCTCACATACTAAGCCACAGAGCTAAGACCTGAAGCACAGTTGTCTCTCTCTATTAGTAGATGCTTTTGTTGTTATTATTAATCTTCACTGGATAATATTTCTTCCATAGATTTTTTGAGAGAGTAGGAGGGGTTTGAAGATAAAGAGAGAAACATAGGTGTGAGAGACACATGGATTTGTTGCCTTCCCCAGATGCCCTACAAGTGGCTGTGGATCAAATCTGCAACCTAGGTGTGTGAGCTGGATGCAGGATCAAACCTAAACACTTGAGTGCATCGGCTGATGCATCAACCACTGAGAAAAACCGGACAAGCTTGGCTCTGGAATCTTACTAGTAAGACTAAGCTGTCATTATCATTGTAGAGTTTACTTTCTTTCTTTTGAGACTGGATCACAGAAATCTGAAACAAGCTGAATTTCCAACATAAGTGCAATTTAAGTGTGCGAATAAAAGTAGCCACAGACTGGTATGTATATACTTCAACTAACTATGAAATGTCTGGTGTAGGGAAATAGGAAGAATGATCTAATAGTGACCCTGAGATTGTTCTGTGGTTCTAGCTGTCACTTTCCAATATAGCTGCATATTATTACCATCTTAGAAACTTTTAAAAAATACTGGTTACTAGGATCTCATCTAAAAAATTGAATTGCAACCTTGGGGAAGGAACATGGGCACAGTTATTTTACAAAATTCTCCATCTGCTTCTCATAGCTCTCTATGTTTTAAAACTAGGATGTTTCCAGACATATTTGCAAATTGTACTTTCTGACATTCTTACCCTGCCTTATCTCCTGATCCTACACAGCTCCCTTGCTTAGAAAGACTTCATGTTCTGTCTATGTTAGGATCTACAGACATATTTATCATTTTCTCCCCGCCCCATTCATTGTGCCCATCAGATAAAATTGTCCTCTAAACTTTCTGCTGTAGGATAGCTTTGATGACCTCTGTGTGTGGCCATTTCCCAGTCACTGCCAGGGCTTAAGATCCCTCTCTGTCTTATCTCTCCTGACATTTGCTTTCCTACATAGCAGTATTTAAAATGCACTCCTCAACATAGAGGAGCTGCCTGAGGCTGCACAAGTAAACAAGACATCCACAGTCTGCCTTTGTATTGTGTCTTCTTGAGGTGGGTAACATGGGGCATACATTGTTGTGTTTTCTTTTGTACAGTATGGCTGTCATAACTGTTCCAGCTCTGCTCTTTCTAAGATTAATTGTTCCTGGTTCCCTGAAGGATAAAATGAGCATTCAAAATGGAATGTATTCTTAAATGCTACAGATCTCTTGAGCTTTATTCCATATGTATTGTTTAACATGTTTACTTTTAATTGATTTGGGTGCAGGAGGGGAAAAGGGAACAGTCTTCCCTAATGAAAAGAAAGGGGGTTTAGCATGACTCAGTGGTTGGAGTGTTAGCCCCCCGCCCTCACCCTGAATCTCTAGGCTTCCATTCCTGGACAAGGGCAAGTACCTTGGTTGCAGGTTCTATGGGGGCCCTGGTCTGGGCAACTACAGGATGCAACCCATAAATGTCTCTGTTGCATAAATGTTCACTCTATCTCTCTATCTCTCTCCCTCTCTCCCTCCTTACATCCCTTGCTTTCTCCCTTTCACTCTCACTGAAAGTAAATGGAAAAAATATCCTTGGGTGAAAATGGAAAAAGAAAAGAAAACGAAAATAGTAGAGAAATTTAACACCTCAGGTGTTGAGTCTCTTCTTTCTCAAGGTGGAGGATCCAGGACGTGGCCTCTCTGGTCGTGTTCACTGAACTCTTTATGGGACTTTGTCATAAACATTCTGGTTTCTTTACAACATTCTAAGGAGTTCAAATAGCTAACTTCTCATTGAATACCAATGCCATCTTTATTATCATCATGTTGGCATTTCCATTTTCTCCTGGTGAGTACATTTTCAATCCTGGATAGAGTATTTCTCAAATCCTAGAAAATGCAGGCAAGATTTGGTATCATCTAGGAACAAAATTCATTGTTCCATTTGGGTTTAGAATCCCTGAATTGATAAACCCAATGGACAAGAGTGCACATGAACCCTTGAGTACATTGATGGATTTTTAAAAATCCCAAATTGCAAAAGGTTAAGAAACTGTATAGTGGATTTGAATGGCCACTGGATACTGGGGCAGGGAAATTCATCCTGTTTCCCTGCTCTAGAGCTGAAGTACTTGAAGAATCCTTATCTTAGGATTTAGAGGTCATATTTTCCAATGGAAAAGGCTAGAATAATCTCTTTCAATTCTGGTATTTTTTAGTTATCAGTCCCAACATCAAATCCTTACCTTAGGCAAACCCTCTTTGATATCTCTTGGGGCAATTCATCTGCTTTGAAATTCAGAGTTGTTTATTGTGAGGCAACTGCATGGACACTGGAAACAACATTGGAATAATCACTCTCTATTAATTCCCTTTATATTAGAATGATGTTAGCAAGTTATTATCTTTCTTGCTCTTCAGTTTCTTCATCTAAAACTGTCAGTAACAAAATGATACCTTCAAATGAAGGTGTTGTTGGGTTTAAATAATACAATGTTTTTTGAGACAAAGTCAGATCTACTGTAGAAGTTAGCACTGTTTATAGATTTGGCAATTTGACTTTACTATCCATAGTCAATGCCAGAGAAGGCTCACTCATGCCATGTTGTGTCCTCATGAAAAGAACTGCATCCATGTCTTCTCACAACAGATGTGGAAATATCATTGGAGATACCAAGTAATTGAATGTATTTTATTTGTGCAGGAGCTAAATTGGCCAAAATGTCTGATTTTATGATGCAGGCAAATCACCTCTCACTTATTAGGAAATGGAAAACATTTCAGTTTTGGACATTATTATATAATGAATTGTCATATGGTAAAATTCTTATAGTAAAATTGGTATGTTACAAAGTAGAAACCTCAATTATTACCGTCTCCAGAGAAAATGCAGAAAATCCAGCAAACCAGGAGCATACATATTTATGCCTATACTACTCCTTTTAATGATCTGTATAGTACTCTACTGTGTGTAATTACAGAAAATAATTCAATCTTTTATATTACATATAATAAAAGCATGTACATATTTCCAACTTTTGTAATTATAGATTATGCATCAGAAAATAAATAACATTGTGCATATGTATTTTATTAAGAATTTTTTATGAAGAGCAATTTTTGGTTCACCGCAAAATTGAGAGTAAGTACAGAGATATCCTAAATCCTTATCTCTTCTGCCCCTACGCATGCATAGTTTCAACCATTATCAACATGGACAACAGAGTGGAACATTTGTAAGAATGATGCAAACACATTAACACTTAATATTCACACAAAGTGTGTAGTTTATATAACAGTTTACTCTTGGTGTTGTATCTTCTATGAGTTTGAACAAATATATAATGACATACATTAATCATTAAGGTATTGCGTATTTTTACTGCCCTAAAATTCCTTTTTGCTCCACCTATTCATCACTTCACCTCCCTACACCTGACAACCACTGACCTTTTTACTGTCTCCATAGTTTTCCCTTTTCCAGAATATCATATAGTTGGAATTATACAATATGAAGCCTTTTCAGATTGCCTTCATTCACTTAGCAACATACATTAAAGTTTCTCCAGCTATTTTCATGACTTGATAGCTCATTTATTTTTAGGTCTGAATAACAGTCCACTGGCTGGATATACCTTGGTTTGTTTATCCATTCATCTACTGATGGACATTTTTATTGCTTCCATTTTGGGCAATTATGAATAAAGCTGCTCTACACATCAGTGTGCAGGGCTTTCTTTCTTTTTTCTTTTTTGGTGGGCATAAGATTTCAAATTCTCTAGGTAAATATCAAAGAGAATTACTGCTGGATTGCATGGTAAATAAGTTTAGTTTTGTAATAACCTACAAAACTCTTTTATAAATGGTTGTTATATCATGCATTTCAACCAACAGTGAAAGAGAGTTTCTGTTGTTCCACATCCTTGCAAACATTTGGTATTGTCAATGTTCTGGAATTTGTGCATTCTAATGTGTGTGTGGTGCATTTCATTTTACAATTTAATTTCCTTGTGGATGTATCAGTGGAGAATATTTGCTTATTTCACATCTTTATAACTCTTTCTGGGAGGTACCTGTTAAAGTCTTTGGCCCATTTTTAACCAAGTATTTGTTTCTGTTTTTCTGAATTTTAAGATTTCCTTGTATATTTTGGATAACAGTCCTTTCACCAATGTGTCTTTTGAAAATATTTACTCACAGATTTTGGCTTGTCATCTCATCCTCTGATTACCATCTTTCACACTACATAAGTTTTTTTTATTAAGTCTGACTTGTCAGTTGTTTTTTCCATGGATCATACCCTTGGCACTGTATTTTAACAGTATTCGCTACTCCCAAAGTCATCTAGGTTTCTCCTATCTTATTTCCTAGGAGTTCTATAGTTTGCATTTTACATTTAGGTCTCTGATGCATTTTGAGTTACTTTCTGTGATGGGTATAAGGTCCATGTTTACATTTATTTTATTGAATGTGGATATCCAGTGGTTCAGGCACTAATTTGAGACACTTTCTTTCCCTCATTGTATTACCCTTGCTCATTTGTCAAAAAAGATTTGGCTACATTCATGGGGGTCCATTTCTGGAATATCTGTTCTGCTCCATTAATCAAGTTGCCTCGTCTTTTGCAAATAACACACTGTCTTGATTATTGAGTTAGTTATAGTAAGTCTTGAAGTTGAAGAGCATCAGTTCTCGAACTCTGTTCTACTCCTTCAATACTCTATTGGCTATTCTGGATCTTTTGCCTTCCATATAAACTTTAGAATTGGTTTAATAGCAGCCACAAAATAACTTGCTGGGATTTTGATTGGGACTGTATGGAATCTATAGTTCAACTTGGAAGTAAGTGACATCTTAACAATAAGGAGTCTCCCTATCCGTGAACATGAAATATCCCTCCATTTATGAGTCCTCAGGCTAGTTAACATAAAATCCATTCTTCATGCTTCAGCACATTTAGTATGAAATAATTTTGTCAGCCTGACTAGTCTATTTTAAGTGAGTTGGGCTATACTGATTTGATCTCGTTTTCTTCACTTATTCCTCAGATTAAATCATTCAATACAAAATTTATTTAGTGCATTGTACCGTGTAGTCTCAATTTCACTCCTGAGCTTTCTTTCTCTCGTGATCTTATTATTTCCATGTTTTACTCTAGCCTAAGTTTAAAGGTGTCTGCCTAATATTCATCTGGAAGCCATATATATATATTTTATTGATTTTTTACAGAGAGGAAGAGACATAGATAGAGAGTTAGAAACATTGATGAGATAGAAACATTGATCAGCTGCCTCCTGCACACCTCCTACCAGGGATGTGCCTGCAACCCAGGTACATATCCTTGACCGGAATCGAACCTCGGACCTTTCCGTCGCAGGCCGATGCTCTATCCACTGAGCCAAACCAGTTTCGGCCATCTGGGAGCTTTTTAAATATTCCTGGTGGTGAAATTGTACTCTACTTTTATGTGATGTTCCCACTGGGGGGAATTGGTTAAAAGAAACATGGTAACTCTCTGTACTATTACTTACAGTTTTATGAGACTCTCTGTTTTTCTCAAAATAAAAAGTTTAAGTATCCATATATCCAATTGAGTCAACTGTGCCCCTAGTGTTTCAAAATATTAAAGGCATATATATGGATGTTATTGCAGTTTCCAAAATTTATTGTTCTCTTTCTTGCTTTGATTCTCCTTTCTTTCCAACTGAGTAGCTTTAAAAGCTTTCACATCTCGTCTCTATTTTAGGGTTTTAAAGCACTGTTTATTACCTTATCCCCACCCCATATTTTGAGAATATCATATCGTCCCTAACCTCCTACTGAGGGAAGACCTATTGGGAAATATTTGAGTGGCATTTCTCACAAACTGTTTTACACAAAATACCTCTGACTTACGTTATAATGAGCCATCTATTTTAACCCCATAGAGCTCCTCAGTAGCAAGCCAGTAAAAGTGACTCCTCAGCTGGGTGAAGGTGGTTGACAAAGAAAGGGGAACAAAATAGGCACAGTCTCCAGAGCTGTAGGCCTCAGGTTCCACTGTCTCCTGTTTCAGGGAGGTTGGGTGGGGAGTCTATGGGCTGGCCATGGTGTGCAGCATTGCTGTGAGGCCTGCTCCAGGTCAGTCCTTCCTGAAATGTTTCTATATTCTGAGGAAAAAGGGAGATTCCGGTGCCCATATTTCCTTTAGTGGTGTCAGGCTTTTGTGGTCTGAGCCAAGTTTGGGAATGAACAGGTCCTTCTTAAGTGAGCTGAGAATGTGTCCTGGTGTTTCTCTCAAGTATCTGGGATGCCTTTTGTTGCTATGTATGTCTTCTTGATCCTGTGAGTTTGGGTTTGGGCAAAGAAGAAAGGGAAAAGTCCAACATAGTCAGGTATCCAGGGGAGTAGCAGGCCCTTCGGTTGTAAGAAACTTTCAATTGCAAATAGGAATTTTTTTTTTCTCATCTGTTATAAACATTCCTTTTGGGTTTCTTCTACAGATTTGATAAAATGTCCTTTTTCTCATCATTGCTCAAAATTATTTTCATCACTGCCTCAGTATTTCCTCTTTATTCTGGTGAGTACATTTTATATTCTGGATGAAGCAATTCATACATTTTAGACAATGCTGGAGACAATATCTATTCTGTAAAAATGGAGCAGATTCTTTCATTGGGTTTGTAATACTTAAACTGGCAAAATGAAAGCAGGCATGTTACAAACCCCCTTTTAAAATTATATCTGTAGGTTATTTATTCTCATTTCCACCTTAAAGACCGGGAGGCAGAGAGGTGGGTTAGAATGAGCAGTAGAACTTAGTTTTTTGTTGATTCATGACTAAAGATATTTACCTAATTATTATTTTGGAGGTCAGATTCCATGTTTGCTAAGTGCTGATTATAGGGAGTAATGATGTCTCCTAGATCCTATAATCTTTGGCAATCTGATTTGTTGTTTGCCAGTTCTGAAGCCACTAAAGTCAAAACTTTGTATAAGGTGAGAATTCATTCAAAATTTATCTTCCTTTAATGCAAGAAGAATGGTGAATTTGAGTAAAGGAGCTGTGACGCATTGAATTGGATCCTGATATTAGAACTGAGTACTATTTCATGAAGCAATAATTTCTTCATGTTGGTGACCTAAAAAATTAATGAAAAGAACTATGGTATCTTCACAGGAGAGTTTGATGATTACTGCAAAACACTTCAAATTATTTTTCACAGACGAGAAAAATTTGGAATTATATTTACACATTTGGATGTGTTTTGTGAATTACTATTTTGATATTACCACAAAAGGCTCAACTCAGAACTCGGGGGTCCTGAATTGGCAATTTATATAGAATTTTGCAACTAAGAAGTATAGTTTCTTCCCACCAGAGACTGATTTCTTTCCCTTCTTCTTATTTTTACATTTTCTTTTGTGTGTTTGTTGCAGAAACCTTTATTGCATCAATAAGACTCCTTCGCAAAGAGGTAAGTTAATAATGATTAAATTGGAAATTAAAAAAGCCTTTAATATTTTAAAGATATTTTTTATTTATCTCAGAGAAGAAGGGAGAGAGAGAGTGATACAGAAACATCAATGACTAGAGAGAATCATTGATAGGCTGCCTCTTGCATGCCCCATACTAGGGATGCACCCTACAACCTGGGCCTGTGCCCTTACTACGAATGGAACCGTGATCTCTTGGTTCATAGATCGATGCTGCTTAATCACTGAGCAACACTAGCAGGGGAACTTTTAATTATTTTATATTGTAAGTTTCAATAGCAAATTTCACCAGACAGCCCTGCCAGTGTTGTTCTGTGGTTAAATGTTGATCCAAAATCCAAGAGACCTCTGGTTCAATTCCTGGTCAGGGTACAATCCTAGGTTGTGGGCTTAATCCCCGGTAGGGGGTCTGCATGAGGCAACTTTTTTAAGTCTTTCTTATCATTGGTGTTTCTATGTCTCTAGTCCTTCTCACTTGTTCTTTTATAAAAAAATATTCACCAATAAAAATATGCAACAGAATGATCCTTCAAAAGTTTTTATTTAAACTGTGCCATTATTATGCTAAGTTCCATAAATAAAATCTAGCCAGCCATATAAAAATATTTGGTATTTTGGACAAAATAAAATATCCCATTATTTCAAAGATTACATTATTGGGCATCCTTGTTATGTGCAAGTGCCTGATAAAGTTTACAGTCTATTTAAAGTAGAATTATTTTTCTAGGAATACAAGAGGATTGCAAAAATTATCCACTGAAAGGTGGATAAAAAAGAATAATTTTCATATATTCATGGAGGAGAATATTATAGAGGGGAGAAACACTTAAATAGATAAAGATTACAAAGACATTTCAAAAGTCAGTAGTCATGTAAGATTACACAGTGTATTTTTTATTTAAGTAAAATTAAGAATAGTGACATTACTAACCAAATTTTACATAGATATGTATGCAAATATTAACATATATGAATATATACATATGTGGTGATAATCTGCATGTATCTGATTCTCCAGCAGTTAAATCATTGAAAAAGATAGGGACATTATTAAAATTCCTTTTTACTACTTTTTGTGGTATGAAATAATGGGGAAATCTGATGCAGGTATGAGTAGAAGTGAGATGAGAGTGGTTACATTATAAAAATATATTCAACCATTTGTCTAATTTTTAAAAATGATATTAGCTTTGTAAAAATATATCAATAAAATTTTATAACTAAGTAGACTGTGTATTTCTAAACAACAATACAGAATATTTTCATTCCATTTGGAAGCATGGTATCTTATACTAAGGTTAAAGACATTTTTTTCGAAAAGTTCATTATCTGACAAATTTTATGTTGTTCTTTATGTTTGATAGCCCGACTGTAATGTATATACATATCCATTACATATGTGCACCAAAGAATTGGATCGAGTCTGCGGAACGAATAAGAAAACTTACTCCAATAGATGCTTTTTCTGCAGTGCAATGTTGTAAGAATATAAGACTAAATATTGGCTCTTCCAAAATAAAGAGGAGACCATCACAAAATGATAGGAAAACCCATGTTTTTGAAAGCCTATGCACAGTACTAGTATATATGGGAAAAAATTGTACTATCACAGTAAATGCCACAGGATCACACTGGTACCTTTCCCGGGAGTTCTCATTTCCAAAAGCAGATTTGTATTTGACCTCTAAATATATCTGCTGGATATTCTGGAAATGTACAAATCAATTAATTTAACCACTAGGACTTATGAATGAGTCTATGCCCAATATATTGACTTCTGAAGTCCATATGATAACTGATCATCTTTGTGATGTAGCAACCAAGCTACAGGGAGCATAACTGAGCAACAATCACTACTTGACTACAGAAATTTGAAATCCATCACAATGGGCCTATTCATGCTAGGACGGGACTCCTCTGAGGGTCAACCTTGTCTCTGAACTCCATGACAGACTATGAAGCTTCCTTAGACAGCAGGGCATTCCAGCACCCTTCCAACCAGCCTCCTTTCCTATGTGCTTCACTCCAAAGGGGTCTGGAGTCTAAAGGTTCAGCCTGCCTCCCTACTCTCCTCATCATTGTCTCTCAAAATTATTTTCTACTAGGGGCCCGGTGCACGAAATTCGTGCACTGGGTGTGTGGGGGGGAGTGTCCCTCAGCCCAGCCTGCCCCCTCTCACATACTGGGAGCCCTCAGGCGTTGACCCCCATTACCCTCCAATCGCAGGATCAGCCCCTTGCCCAGCCTGGGCAGGGGACCCTCATTTCCCCCCATCACTGGTTCTGCCCCCAGCCCAGGCCTGATGCCTCTGGCCCAGGCGTCAGGCCTGGGCAGGGGACCCCCAGACCCCTCCGATTGCTGGCTCTGCCCCTTGCCCAGGCCTGACGCCTCCGCCAGAGGTGTCAGGCTTGGACAGGGGACCCCCATCTCCCCCCGATCACTGGCTCTGGCCCCCGCCCAGGCCTGATGCCTCGACCAGAGGAGTTGACCCTCATCACCCTCCAATCACCAATCACCGGATCGGCCCCTTGACCAGGCCTGAGGCCTCCGGCAGAGGTGTCAGGCCTGGGCAGGGGACCCCCAGCTCCCCGCGGTTGCAGGCTCCACCCCTGCCCAGGCCTAACGCCTCTGGCCTAGGCATCCGGCCCGGGCAGCGGGGACCCACAGCTGTAGCGGCCTCGAGATTGCGGGCTCCGCTTTAGGCCCAGGCAAGGGACCCCTAGCTCCTGGGACTGCCAGCTTCGACCGTGCCCAGCTCCCATCGCTGGCTCCACCCCTACTTCCTGCTATCACTGGCCAGGGCGGAAAAGGCACCTGATTCTCCAATCATGGCTGGGGGGCAGGGCAAAGGCGGCCCCAGGGCCGCCTTTGCCCTGCCCCCCAGCTCTTAGCTCCCCCCTGGGTTTCCGATCACTGTCAGTGGCAGGGGGCTTCTTCCTGCTTTCCCTTTCGCCTCCCTGCATTGTGCATACATATGCAAATTAACTGCCAATCTTAGTTGGCAGTTAACTGCCAATCTTAGTTGGCAGTTAATTTGCATATAGCCCTGATTAGCCAATGAAAAGGGTATCGCCGTACGCCAATTACCATTTTTCTCTTTTATTAGTGTAGATTATTTGATCCCCCAAAATTGGCTTCTACTTCCAGAGAACCATCAAACAATCTCCATTCCTCTCATGTCTGCAGTCTGGGTGGTTTCCACGACTGAATCAGGACTTAATATCTAGGAACAGCCACGTAGCCCCAGTTGAGGGAAGGATGTGTGAAGGTTCTGGGGAGAATGTGGGTCCCAGTTGGTTGTGGAGGTGGAGCACAGCTTCTCCACATCATGCTGCTCATTTAGAAGCACTTAGTGAAATATGCAGGGAATTTTAAATGCTGTTTACAATGTCTGTTTCTCTTTTTCTTTACAGAGAAAGTAAGAGATCTTTTGGATTTAAGCATTATGGGGAATGCAACTGACTGAGCTAAATACTCTTATGACTTTTATGGCAATCCTATTTTCCAGTGAACTCTACAGCCAATCAGAGTCTTTTTAATCAGGGTGTAAAATTCCTAGGTGACCGGACAAAGCCTTGTATGCTATACAAGATGGGATATAGAGTGTTGAAAATTGTCTCTCAACACTAAGAACTTTTGACTGATTTTCATTCTGTGTTCAATTATTAAATAGCAGTTGAAAAAGTACATTAATCGTGTGTTTGATAATATAAACCCTAATGCAATTTACAATGATAAATATTTCAATCAATACAATGTTAAATAATATTATCTTTATTAAAAATACAACCTTTTGTTGATTAATGGATTAAAGCACATGATTAATTTTGGTAACTACTTTCAAAGGTAAAAAAATAAATAATTATCTGGGTGTTCATTAAAATTCCAGATACTTAGGATCATCTTTATCAGAATGAGTCAAAGCCTCTAGGAGAGGGATCTAGGACTTGTATTCTAACAAGTAGCCAGGGTCAATCTTACAATCAGGAATATTAGGCCACATGGATTTGTATTCTAAAACATATGCGTTATCTAAAATTGAATGAACTTCAAAATCTATTCAAAGATATTGTATGATTTCTGAGGCTTGGGTTAAATTTACATTATTTTCTTTGTCACTCACAAATCGATCAAGAGAAAGGTTGTTAGTGTACTTGATATAATCTAGACCTATGGGCCTTATTAGATACTAAAGGCACAGTGCACGAGTTCGTTCACCGTGGGGTCCCTCGACCTGGCCTGTGCCCTCCTGCAATCGAGGACCCCTCTGGGGATGTCAACAGTCCGACATCTCTTGGCAGGAGAGGCTCCAGCTACCACAGCAGCACTTGCCAGCCATGAGTCAGGGGTCTGGCACCTGTCAGTCAGCTGAGTGGCACTCCCACTGTGGGAGCACACTGACCACCAGGGGGCAGCTCCTGCATTGAGCGTCTGCACTCTGTTGGTCAGTGAGCATCATAGCGAATAGTCAACTAGTTGTTCAGCTGTTTGGTCATTTGGTCGCTTACACTTTTATAAATATAGATATGACTTGCAAAAGTTTTCCCTGATTTTCAGATTGTCTTTTTTACTTTATTGATGTGCCCTTTGCTGCAATTTTTACAAATTTAACGAATTCCAACTTATCTATATTTTTCCTTAGTTGCATGTACCTTTGTTGTTCAGTAAAAGAAATTGCTGTGTAAACCAAACTGAAAAAGACCTGCACCAAGGTTTTCCTGTAAGAGTTTCATAACATTAGTACTGGCATTTAGAGCTTTGATAGACTTTGAGTTAATTTTTGCATGTGGTGAGAATTATGGCTACAAAGTTATATATTTTGCAGGTGGCTATCCAGTTGTCATACCATCATTTGTTGAGAAGACTATTTTTTACCCATTAATTTACCATTTAATTTTCTTAGAACTCTTGTCAAAAATCAATGGATACATTACGACAGTGTATATTGGTGAGAGAATAGACAAATGATGTGTGGAACAGAAGGAAGAATCTAGAAATAGATTCATATAAATACAGCAAACTGATCTTTGAGGAAAGAGGAACGGCAATACAATGGAGTAAGGATAATTTCTCAACAAATGGTGTTGGAATAACTGGACATCTGCATGTAGAACACCTGGACACAGACCTTACACCCTTCACAAAAGAGCTCAAAAAAGATTGTAGACCAAAATGTAAAGGGCAAAACTATAAAACTCCTAGAAGAGAATATAGGAGAAAACCTGGCTGACCTTGGGTGGTAATGGCTTTTTAGATACAAAACTAAAGGCTCAGTCCACAAAAGAAGTAATTGATAAACTGGAATTCATTAACATTTAAACTTCTTTTCTGTGAAAGACAAAATCAAGACAATGAAAAAAGAAGGCATGGACTGGGAGAAATGTTTCAAAAAAACCCCCATATCTTATTAAGGACTGTTATCTATTATGTACAAAAAACTCTTAAAATTCAAAAATAAGAAAACAAGTAACCCGATTAAAAAAAAATGGGCCCAAGACCTTAACAGACAACTCATCAAATATGCATAGATGGCAAATGAGCATATGCAAAGATGCTCCACATATATGTCATCAGAGAAATTAAATTTAAAAAATGAGATGCTACTACAACACTAATGCACTGGGTAATTCCCGGAACACTGACAACACCAAATGCTGAGGAGGATGTAGAGTAACAAGAACTCATACATTGCTGATGGGAATCTGAAATGGTTCAGCCACTTTGGAAGGCAATTTGGCAGTTTCTCTTTTTTGGTAGTTTTATTTTTCAAGTGTATATATATATGATAGAATTACTGAGACCCCCCTTTACCCTCCTTTACCCCTCTCTGCCCAGCTCCTACCCCACAACTAAGCATACTCTTAACATACAATTGAGCGATCATGTTCCTTGATATTTTACCCAAAGAGTTGAGAATTTACTTACACACAAAGAATCTTTATTAATGTAGTAGCTTTATTCCCAATTGCCAAAAATTGGAAACAAAGATAACCTTTAGTACATGAATGCATAAACAAATCTGAATACATTTGGATAATGGGATATTATTCAGTGATAAAAAGTAATGAGCTATGAACCCATGAAAAGATATGGAGAAACCCTAAATGCATATTACTAAGTGAAAAAAGCCAATCTGAAAAGGTTATATACCGTATGGTTCCAACTGTATGACAGTCTATAACAGATAAAACTATGGAGATAAAAATATCAGTGCTTTTAGGAGGAATGGGGAGAGACATGAATAGGCACAGCACAATACTTTTAGGAGAATAAATGAATATACTCTATCTGATATTTATAATGATTGAAGGAGTTCATTAAACTTTTGTCCATACCCATGGAATTACAACACCAGGAGTGAGCCCTAAGGTAAACCATAAACTATGGCTGACTTTGCTGTTTCAATGTAGATATATCCTTGGTAAGAAAATAAAGTACCATTCTGGTGGTTGATGTTGATAATGAGGAAAACAGTAAATGCACTGAGCAGGAAAATCTCTGCATTTCTTTCTCACTTATGTGGTGAATGTAAAACTGCTCTAAAAATTAAGTCTTAAAAGTCAATTGAGCATATATGCATGAATTTATTTTGTCTATATTTTATTCCATTGTTATATATTTCTATCTTTATGCCAATAGCATACTATTTTTTATCACTGTAGCTTTGTCGTCTGTGTTAAAATCTGAATAGGGTATATTCCAAATTTGCTCTTTTTTTTTTTAGATTATTTTTGTACACTGGGTCCCTTGCATGTAGAGATGTGTAATATCTCCATTTCAAATTTTGGAAATATACCTAGAAATGGAATTCCTGGTAATTTCATTTTAAATTTTTTATTAGTACATTCTGTACTAGTTTTCACTCCTACAAACAATCCTTAAGGGTTCCAATTGCTCCACTTCCTTAGACTTATTGTTTTTTCAAAATGGTAGTAATATTAATGCACATGATACACACACACATACACACACACATACAGACACACACACACACTCTCTATAGGCCGGGTGCATGACATTTGTGCACTGGGGGTGGGGTCTCTCAGCCCAGCCTGGACCCTCTCGCAGTATGGGACCTTTCGGGGGATTTCTGCCTGCCTGCTTAGGCTTCCCATTCTTGCCAGCTATGAGCCCAGCTTCTGGCTGAGCAGAGATCCTCCTGTGGGAGTGCACTAACCACCAGAGGGCAGCTCCGCCATTGAGCATCTCCCCCCTGGTGTTCATTCCATGCTTTGGTCAATTTGCATATTAGCCTTTATTAAATAGGATACACACACACACACACACACACACACATTCTTGTTATGATCTCTTATAAGCTGCTAATTGCAACTGCATATAAAAACAAATTGATTGCAGCTCTGTTCCCTTAGTTTATGTTAATAATGTCACAGACTCTATCTTTTTATATTGCCTACCAATTAATATATATAGGGTGGGGCAAAAGTAGGTGATAACCTCTGTGTTTTGCATAGTCACAACTGCATACTTACTTTTGCCCCACCCTGTTTGAACATTAGGTTTTATGCTCCTGTATTTTAAATCCTATAAAGAAATTAACCCCCCCATAAAAAAAAGTGGATTTTTAAAAATTACAATAAAGTAAGATCTTATACCAGTAATTGTCCACGTATTTACCTTTATTGGAGAATTTTGTATTTTCATATCATTGTGATTTATTTTCTATTGTCCTTTTTACTTCAAATTAAAGGATTCTTTTATCATTGCTTGTCGGGTAGGTCTAATGATAATGAATATCAGCTTTGGCTTATCTGGAAATGTCTTAATGTCTCCCTCTTTTTTGAAGGACATTTTGTACCATATGATTTAAGGCACTGATTGTCCAATCTGGTTTCAGCGTCATTCCCCAGCTTTTGCTCTCGTCTGCTCCAAAAAATAATTCTGGAAATCTTATGAACAGGGTAGTGATTCTAGGCAACAATACTGTATTATAAACTTTAAAGTTGCTAAGAGACCAGATCTCAGTTATTCTCACAACAATAACAAATTTAAATGATTTGATTGAGGTACGAGCTAACACTACAGTGATAATCATATTGCAATGTAGAAACAGCAAATTAAGATGTTGTACATCCTAATCTTACACAATGTTCAATGACAATTATATCCCAATAAAAAATCCTCATCCTGTTCTCTAGACAAGCTTCCCCAACCTAGCTGCACATGCGGCTCAACTGGGAGCTTTTACAGTGTTCCAATGCTCAGGCCTCATCTACTAATGATTCACAATTTTGATTGCAGATAGTACATTCATAGCCATTAAAAGTTTCAAGTCTAATATGCCTGTAGTTTTTTTAAAATTATAATAATTAAGATCTGGAAACAGTCTAATTGTCCATCAACACTAATAAAAGAAAAAGATGCAAATTGACCATACCTTTGTGACACCCACCAGCAAATCAGCTGTGAGTATGCAAATTACCCAACCAATATGGCAGGTTAATTTGCATACATAGGCACTGAGAGGCCAGGGGCGGGGTGGGATGCAGGCGTTCTGCACCGTCCCAGCCTCTCTGGGCCTCTGGGCAGCATGGCAAGGTGGAAAGACGGCTCTGGGCCAGAACGAAGGCAGAAAGGCAGCTCTGGACTGCAGCAAAGGTGGTGCCGGCAGCCAGGGGAAGGAAGGCCAATTCTTGCATGAATCTTTGTGCATCAGGCCTCTAGTTAGTAGATGAATGGATAAAAAAGCTGTGGGGCATTTACAGAATGGTATACTATGCAGCTGTAAAAATGAGGGATCTCTTATCCTTTGGAACAGCATGGTTGGACCTGGTAAATATTATGGTAAGTGAAATAAGCCAATCTGACAAAGACAAATATCACGTGATCTCACTTACTTATGGAATGTAATTAACAAAATAAACTGATGAATGGAGTAGATCCAGAGACATGGAAGCATGGAACAGAATTCAGAATCTCAGAGGGAAGGAGGGGGAGGGTGGGTGGATATCAAGCAAAGAACTTCTGTGTGTGTGTGTGTGTGTGTGTGTGTGTGTATCCCAAGGATACAGACAATAGTGTGGTGAAGGCCTGCGGGTGGGTGTTGCACTGGAGGGGATCAATGTGGGAGGACGAGGCACATATGTAATACTTTCAATGATAAAGATTTTTTATAAAAAGGGCACTATGGCAACATCTGCCTTACTAGGGTGCTATTCTAAAAATATCCACCAGAGGCACTTTTGCACACCTCCTTCATGGTGAGAGCCCTCTATATCTCTCAATAGCCTTAAAATTTTTCTTATTATTATTTTTATTGTTTAAAGTATTAAAAATGGTAGAGCATAAGTCTCCTTTTCACCCTATGGACCTCCCCAGGGTCTCCCCACTACAGCTCAGGCCCTCACGCTCCTAGTGTCTGTGTTCATTGGTTATACTTATATGCATGCATACAAGTCCTTTGGTTGATCTTTCACCACCCACCCCCCCAACACTCTGCTGCCTTCCCTCTGAAGTTTGACAGTCTGTTCGATGTTTCTTTGTCTCTGTATCTATCTTTGTTCATCAGTTTATGATGTTCAATTATATTCCATAATGAGTGTGATCATTTATCTTCCTCTGACTGGTTTATTTCGTTTAGCATAATGCTCTCCAGTCCATGCTGTTGCAAATGGTAAGATTTTCTTCTTTTTTACAGCAGTGTAGTATTCCATTTTGTAGATACACCACAGTATTTTAATCCACTCATCTGCTGATGGGCACTTAGGCTGTTTTCAAATCTTAGCTATTGTAAATTGTGCTCTTATGATAGGGGTGCATAAATCCTTTCTGATTGGTGTTAGTGTTTTCTTAGGATATATTCCTAGAAGTGGGATTACTGGGTCAAATGGGAGTTCCATTTTTTATTTTTTGAGGAAACACCATTCTGTTTTCCATTGTGGCTGTACCAGTCTGTGCCGGGGTCCAACCCCAGCAGGTCCAGGGGTCCCCAAAGGTGTGGACGGAGTCGGCGAAGAAGGAATGACATAGAGACAGCATTCAGTTGATCAGCAGCCTAGCCAGGATCTCTAGCCAGGATCTCCAGCCAAGTTCTGGTCTGGATCTCCAGAGAGGTTCTGCTTCGGATCTCCAGCCAGGTTCAGTCACCAGGTTCTAGTCAGGTTCTCTTGCCATGTTCTATAGTCAGGTTCAGTCCAGGATCTATTGCCATGTTCTCTCCAGCGAAGTTTTTCTGTCTCCAGGCTCCGTGTAGGTTCTGTCTTCTGAATTCTGTCTGTTGTTGTCTTGTTGCATCTGTATTTATGCCAGTTGATTCCAATCCTATCAATCTCTATTCCAAAGGTTAGGGCGTTTCTTATTTCCATTCCAGGGAGTAAAGATTATGTAGCTTAAGCATGATTGTTTGTAGTGATTAACTACCCGCCTGGTACTTAGTTAAGGAGTTTCATTCCCTCCCTGACTTCAGGGAAAAATTCCTACCTGGGGAAACAACCTTTCTAGGAGAGGCATCCCCTCCCTGACTTCAGGGAAAAATTCCTACCTGGGGAAACAACCTTTCTCGGAGAGGTGACCTTGGTTAAAACACACAGCGCTAAGGGGAGCAAACATATTAAGAACAGTATGCCATATATGCCAGGTCCCTTGAAACAGCAAGGATGGACCGGCTCCCGGCAAATCTGCATTTCCACCATCAGTGCAAGAGGGTTACCCTTTCTCCGCCAACTCGCCAGCACTTGTCATTTGTTGATTTGTTGATGATAGCCATTCTGACAGGGGTGAGATGGGACCTCATTGTCATTTTGAATTGCATCTCTCGGATGATTAGTGACTTTGAGCATGTTTTCATATGTCTCTTTGTCTTCTGTGTGTCCTCTTTCGAAAAGTGTCTATTTAGGTACTTTGCCCATTTATGAATGGATGTTTATGTTCCTTCTGTTAGGTTGTATGAGTTCCCTATACATTTTGGAGATTAAACAGTTATAGGGGATAACACTTATTCTAGGCATGCAAAGCTGATACAATATCCACAAATCAATAAATATAATACATCACATAAACAAATTGAGAGACAAAAAACACATAATCTTAACAATTGAGGCAGAAAAAGCATCTGAAAAAATCCAACACCCTTTCTTGATAAAAATTCTCAGCAAAGACAAATAGAGGGATAATACCTCAACATAATAAAAGCCTGTATGACAAACAGATAGCCAACATCATACTCAATGGGCAAAAACTAAACTCAATTCCCCTAAGAACAGGAACAAGACGGGCATGCCCACTTTCACCACTCCTGTTTGACATAGTACTGGAAGTGCTAGCCATAGCAATCATACAAGAAGAAGAAATAAAAGGTATCCATATTGGAAAAGAAGAAGTAAAATTGTCATTATTTGCAGATGACATGATATTGTAAATTGAAAACCCCAAGGACTCCATTAAAAAACTACCAGACTTAATAAATAAATTTGGCAATAGAGCAGGATACAATAATAACATCCAGAAATCTATGGCTTTTTTTATACACCAATAATGAACTCACAGAAAAAGAAACTAAAAAACAATCGCATTTACCACTGCAACAAAATAACTAAGATACCTAGGAATAGACACAACTAAAAGGTAAAAGACCTGTACACAGAAAACTACAGGACATTGGAAAAAGAGATAAAGACATAAACAGATAGAAGAATATAATGTGTTCATGGATTGGTAGAATCAACATCATTAAAATGTCCATATTACTCAAGCAATCTATAGATTCAATGCAATCCCCATTAAGATGTCAACAGCGTATTTCACAGACATAGAACAAACTCTCCAAAAAGTCATATGGAATAAAAAAAAGACCCTGAAGAGCTGCAGCAATCCTGAGAAAGAAGAACAAAGCTGGGGGAATAACAATACCAGATATTAAGCTATACGGCAAAGCCATTGTACACAAAACTGACTGGTAATGACAAAGAACAGACATATAAACCAATGGAACAGAACAGAGAACCCAGAAATTGACACAAGCTAATATGCTCAATTAATATTTGACAAAGGAGACAAGAGCATACAATGGAGTCAAGACAGACTCTTCAATAAATGGTGTTGGGAAAATTGGACAGATACATGCAAAAAAATGAAACTAGACCACCAACTTAAACCATATACAAAAATAAACTCAAAATGGATAAAGGACTTAAAAGCAAGATGAGAAACCATAAAAATCTTAGAAGAAGCCATAGGCAGCAAAATAGCAGACATATGTCGTAGAGATATCTTTACCCAAAAGCTCCTAGGGCAATGGAAACTATGGAAAAAAATAAACAAATGGGACTACATCAAAATAAAAAGCTTCTGTACCTGAAAAGAAACCATCAACAAAACAACAAGAAAACCCACTCCATGGGAGAACATTGGCCAATGTTATCTCCAATAGGCTTTTCTTTTAACTTTCTGTAAGGGTCACAGCCCTCCAGGACTGCCAATTGAGTTTTGTTTATAAATATAAGAGTGGAATCTCACATCTCATTTTTTATTCTCATGTCAGCAGCATTTAGTGTGGTTTATTACTCCTTTCCATTTTTTTTTTCAGAATCAGCAGAATATAATGAATTCAATGAATCAAGGAATAACGGGAGGAGTAATAGTAGTAGCTAATACTAATTGAATGATTCCTAAGTACCCTTTCTTTCTTGATGCGCATTTAAAAACTTGGCTCCAATGATATCACACAATTTTGTTGTTTCTCCTTTATCATTTCTTGTTCCTTATGGGTTTGCTTTATTGATTTCATTTGTTATTTTGGTGCTGGTCCTAAATGTACAGTCCTCTTCTCTATTTCCCTAAGTGATCATATCCATTCTCATGAATTTTAATTGCAGTTTACATCAATGACTACAAATTTGTATCTCTAATCCTTGTTTTTGAATTCCAGATTCTTGATATATCCCCACTCCCACACAGTACTTTCATGTCCTGCTCAAATCCTTTTGGGCTCTACCTCTCAGTTCATGGGGCTCAACTTCCAATTGCCAGTATCTGCAACTGTTTGCTAAAGGACTTTCTCTGAATACTGTGCCCATATACACAGAGTGTCAGAAGCACCAGAAAGTCCACATATCTTGTGGTCATCTCTCACTCATTGACTTATGAAAGTTGGTATGTGATTATGCCAGCTCCCTGCATTTAGAGTTGGAAAAATCTGACCTTTATGTTGCACACTACCTTCAGAGACTCACTAAGGAGTGAACTCCACTTAACCACACTGGTTTTCTAATCTGTTTTCTAACCTGCTAGAAAACACAGTTCATTAATTCCCAGCCTTTTCCTGCCTCCTGTCCCCAATATCCTACTGATGTGCACTGTTTTGTCTCCTGAATCAACACATTTGTTTTCTAATATTTACCACAAAATCTACTTCTGGGGGAACTCAGACAAAGATAAATATTTGAAATACTTCAGAATATTCAGATAATATTGAGATTTCTCAAAATTAACATGTAAAGAACAATTTTTTTATTCTCTCAGATCCCACCCGGCAGGGTGGAGGAAGATTAAAGAAGTACACACTTCTTCATTTCAGAATTTCCTTAGAAGGGAGACACATAATTTTAGATCAGTGGTTCTCAACCTGTGGGTCGCGACCCCTTTGGGGTTCGAACAACCCTTTCACAGGGGTTGCATAAGACCATCGGAAAACACATATATAATTACATATTGTTTTTGTGATTAATCACTGTGTTAATTATGTTTAATTTGTAACAATGAAAATACATCCTGCATATCAGATCTCTACATTATGATTCCTAACAGTAACAAAATTACAGTTATGAAGTAGCAACGAAAATAATTTTATGGTTGGGGGTCACCACAACATGAGGAACTATATTAAAGGGTCGTGGCTTTAGGAAGGTTGAGAACCACTGTTTTAGATGAAGGAAACTCAGTCCTTGAGCATCACAAAAGGCCCTCACTCCCTCACAGGAGATGCCTCTGTAGCATGCATGTGAGTGATAGACTGAGCACAGCTTTTGGCAAATGGCTTGTGATATTGATCCAAACTATAACGTCTTTTTTCTTTAAAGTAGATGACATGGAACTGTTTGGTGATGACAAGAATAATTTCTGTGTCTGAGCCAAGTATGCAGGCACCTATAAACATATCTCTTAACAATTCTTATTCCTAACCACAATTAGCAGACGTTTGGTCCTATCCAAAATGTCCAAGGAGACATTTGGTTCACACCAAAAAGTCTTTGAAATTTGATCCTGACAAAAACATAAACACTTGCCCTGACCAGTGTGGCTCAGTTGGATGAGTGTCATTTCATGCACCTCAAGGTCACTGGTTTAATTCCCAGTCAGAGCACATACCTATTTTATGGGTTAAGGTTCCCCTCCCTCCCTCCCTGCTTCTCTCCCTCCCTTCTTCCTTTCCTTTCTCTGTCTCTCTCTTTCCCTCTCTCTCAATAAAAACATATTACAAAAACTATATTACAACCTAAGAAGTTATTCTTGCATTCAAATAGCCCATAATGTTTAGTTATACTCTGGGTTATAGTATTAAAACAGGAGTCCTCAAACCATGGCCCGCGGGCCACCTGCAGCCAGCCAAAAACATTTATCCGGACCGCCGGGTGTTTTTGCTGCCACTGTGTACATAGGAATTTGTTCATAATTTTTTTAAATCTATAGTCCGGCCCTCCAACGGTCTGAGGAACAGTGAACTGGCCCCCTGTTTAAAAATTTTGAGGACCCCTGTTAAAACATAAAAATGATATCAGATTGTATTGGTCCAATGATTATGTTTTCCTCTCCTGGCAATAATAACCCTTCTTACCTTGGTAGCATGGCTGGCAAAGACACATGGGGCAGGTACATAGGACAGGGATCAGATCTTGCAGAAGAGTAGGATTTATATAAACTATGGACCAAATGTCTCCATGGATGTTAAGGACAGAACAAAATATGAACGATCTTTTGGCATGCACCAAATATCTCACTGCTCATTTTAGACAGGACAAAATGTCCTACAAGACTAATGACCATGTATGTCAACGCTGGACACTGAATATTTGAGGTGACATCTAAGAGATAAGGAAAAATCTAAAATCATGGCTGATATACCCCAAGATCCAGATATAACATTATTTTGTGCTTATTCAATTTGTTCCTAGAATTATTAATCTCTTCTAAAGCAAATAATTTAGAATGTTTTATAAAAGACCTGTGTTAGTGAAAAATATAACCACTGAAGTATGGCCACAATTTCACCTATGGGTGGGAAACATCTAACTCTGAAGGCACAAGCATTTATTCTTACCTTTCATTTACAAGACCTTGGAAATCAGCATTTTCCTTATTTATTTAAGAATCACCAGAGTTCTCACTAACAATTCTGACTCCTAGACTTCTCCAGTTTAAGTGCTGATTCAGTGGGGCTAAGAAGAGGAACAGGGAATTATACCAAATATCTATTCTTTCCCCTGACTCTGTCTTATGTTCTCAGGACACATGAGGTATTTAGAAGGCAGTTATTTGATCACTAATTTTTTCTCCTGGTACCAATAAGCTAACATTTTAGATAGGTGGCATTTGTCTAAATCAAATAGGTTAGTCTTATCACACCTTCGTTCTCTCAATGAATTCCCAGGATTTCTAGATATTGATACAGAACTCAACTACAAGAAGGTATTCTAATAAACTCATTACTACTCTCATAGATTGTTCTGCTGTCCAAGTCACAGTAAGGTTTTTTAAATTACTTGAAGAATCACTTTATTACAAAACACAATTATTTACTAAAATTTGCTATTACACTCTTCAAATAGTTTAATATGGTTGATAAAACCCACAGATAGTTTTCAGAGGCACTCACTTTTATAACCCGTCACCAATTAGCTATAAAGAGCTTGAAGATATCATTACTAGTTTAAACTTAACAGAATTGTTCTGTTGGTTATGTGAGGCTGCATCAAGTTAAAAGTGTTCAGCACAGCAAAACAAACAACCAACAAATGAAAAGACAACCTAGAAAAAGGGAGCAAATTTGTAAACCATGTATCTCATAACATCTGAAATATATACAAAACTAATATGTCTAAATAACAATAAAAATCAATTAAAAATTTGCAGGTGTTGCTCAGTGGTTGAGCATCAACCCATGAACCAGGAGGTCTCGGTTCGATTCCCAGTCAGGTTACATGCCTGGGATGTGGGCTTGATCTCCAGCAGGGGCATGCAGGAGACAACAGATCAATAATTCTCATCAGTGATGTTTCCATCTTTCACTCTCTCGCTCTCCCTCTCCCTTCTTCTCTCTGAAATACATTTTAAACAATGGACAAGGGATCTGTACAGACGATTTCTGAAGAGCACATGCAAATGGCTAACAGGTACGTGACAATGGACTGGAAAATCTTCAGGGTAATGCCAATCAAAGCCACAATGAGATATCACCAAAGCCTGTTAGAATGGCTATTATCAAGATGACAAAAAAGTGTTGACAAGGATGTGAAGAAACGGAAATCCTTGTACACCATGGGTGGGAATGTAAGTTGGTATAAATAAGATGGACAACAGGATAGAGGTTCTTCAAAAACTTAAAATAAAACTGCCATCTAACACAGAAAAATCCCACTTCTTGGTAAATAAAATGGAAATGAAATAAGTTATGTCCAACATATAAATGGATAAAGAGGATGTTATATACACAATAGGATGTTATTCAAGCATGATACAGAAGAAAATCCTTCCATTTGTGAAAACACAAATGGTCTTTGAGAGCATTATGTCAAGTGAGCAATGTCAGACAGAAAACAAATACTGTATAATAATGTCACATAATGGAACCTTAAAAAGCTTACTACATAGAAACATAGAGTAGAATGGTGGTTATGAGAGCCTGAGGACTTGGGAAAATAAGGATATGTTGATCAAAGGGTACAAAGTTGGAGTTAAAATTTGAATAAGTTCTGCAGACATGCAGAGCATTGTGATCATAGTCAACAACACATCAAAGTTGCTAAGAGACTAGATCTTAAATGTTCTCACCACATAAAAGAAATGATTATGTGACACGGTAGGGGTTTATCTAGCTATGGTGTTAATCTTATAGAGTATATAAATGTATCCAACTAACATGTTGTAGACCTTAAAACCACACAATGTTTACGTCAATTGCATTTCCCTAAAAATAACCCCCTTCAAAGGCCAAAGTTGTTAAGGAAATGTAAATTAACCACAATAAGATACTGCTCTATACCTGACAGGGTGGCTGACATTATAAAGACTGATAGCACCAAGTGTTGGTGAGGGTGTGGAGCAACTAGAACTCTCAGGCACCAAGGATGGGAATGTAAAGCAGGAGAATACTTTGGCAAAGAATTCGGCAGACTCTTTAATAAGAAGAAACTTTAACCTTATGAACTACTCTGTGTTCCAGTCCGTCCACTGCTAGGCATTCACCCAAGTGAAATGTAAGCATATGCTTAAGAAAGCCATGTATATGAATATTTGTGGCAACTTTATTTTGTATATTTTCAAATTGGAAAGAACGTAAATGTACTGATACACACAACAACACAGATGTTTCCCAAAATAATTTTACTGAATGAAAGGCAAACTAGGATACATATAGCATTATTATGTCTATGTAAAATTCTAGAAAAGGCAAACTAATCCAAAGTGATAACAGCTCACAAGCTGCCTGGGGAGAGAGGAAGGGATGGACAGGAGGAAACTTTGGGTGTGATGGATATATTCACTATCCTGAATGTAAAGATCATTTCGGGGTGTATACATATGTCAAATTTATCAGACTGCACAGTTTAGTATGTGAATTTTATTATATGTGAATTATACCTTAGAAAAGCTGCTGGGAAAATATTGTAAAGTTAAGTTTTTGTCATTTTTGCTAGTATATATTGGCCTCATATCCTTTAACTATAAAGCATTTCTTTTCAATTTTTGTAACTGCCCACCTCCCTTTTTTTTGGCCCTTTACCAGAGATGACAGGGAGGGAGAAAAGTAAGGAGGAAGGGAAGGAAAGAGGGAGGGAGGGAGGGAGGGAGGGAGGGAGGGAGAGAGAGAGAGAGAGAGAGAGAGAGAGAGAGAGAGAGAGAGAGAGAGAGAGAGAAATATCAATGTAAGAGAGCCACATTGATTGGATGCCTCTTGCTTGGGCCACTACCAGGCCAGAGATGGACTCTGCAAGTAAGGTACATGCCCTTGACCAGTATCGTACCCGGAACCCTTCAGTCCTCGGTCCTAAGCTCTATCCACTGAGCCAATAGGCTAGAGCTGTAATTGCCTTTTAAAATATACATTTCTTAGGCCATTATGCAGTGGCTATTTGCTAATAGAGACAATTTTACTTTTCTTTGTCAATCTTTCAGTCTGCAGGCTGACGCTCTATCCACTGAGCCAAACCGGTTAGGGCTCTTTGTCAATCTTAAACTCTCTCACCCTTCTGCTTTTTCTTTCTCCTTCCTTGATTGCACTATGAGATCTTTTCATCTTATGGGGAAACAATAAAAATTACAACTTGAATTACACTGTTTGTTGTGTTTCATCATGTCCTTCATCATGCTGAGTGTCTACTTACATTTTAGTCATCAAAATTATTTTTATCATGAATATCTGTCTATTGAGCTGGTCATATGATTTTCTCCTTTCCTCTGTTAATATAGTGAATTACATTTCTTAGTTGTCAAATGTTGAATCAACATTGAGTTCCGAATATCCAACTAAATCTTTAAAAAATATTGCAGTATTCAATTTGCTGATATTTGTTCAATAAATGATACAGCCCTTTTATGTAACAGGGTTTCATTAACTATTTGAAAATGCTTCTGTCTTTATTATATGTTCATTTGGTACAGGCACTTTTATGCATTTTTTATCTAAGAACATTTAACAATTGCATGCAGCTATTTCATTTTAATTCATCTATACTAATAAAAGAGAAAAATGGTAATTGGCGTACGACGATACCCTTTTCATTGGCTAATCAGGGCTATATGCAAATTAACTGCCAACTAAGATTGGCAGTTAACTGCCAACAAGATGGCGGTTAATTTGCATATGTAGGCACAATGCAGGGAGGTGAAAGGGAAAGCAGGAAGAAGCCCCTGCCACTGACAGTGATTGGAAACCCAGGGGGGAGCTAAGAGCTGGAGGGCAGGGCAAAGGCGGCCCTGGGGCCGCCTTTGCCCTGCCCCCCAGCCATGATTGGAGAATCAGGTGCCTTTTCCGCCCTGGCCAGTGATAGCAGGAAGTAGGGGTGGAGCCAGCGATGGGAGGTGGGTACGGTCGAAGCTGGCAGTCCCAGGGGCTAGGGGTCCCTTGCCTGGGCCTAAAGCGAAGCCCACGATTGTGGGGCCGCTGCAGCTGCGGGTCCCTGCTGCCCGGGCCGGACGCCTAGGCCAGAGGCATCCTGCAGGGGCAGGGGTAGAGCCTGCGCGATCGCGGCGCCCCCCCGCTGCCTGGGGCCGGACGCCTAGGCCAGAGGCGTCAGGCCTGGGCAAGGGGCCGATCCTGCGATTGGAGGGTGATGGGGGTCAACGCCTGAGGGCTTCCCAGTATGTGAGAGGGGGTAGGCTGGGCTGAGGGACACTCCCCCCCGCACCCCCCCCCCCCACACCCAGTGCACGAATTTCGTGCACCGGGCCCCTAGTTTTATATAAATGAATTAACTTTAATCAGATAATATATAAAAACTTTAAGATTTATAACATACTAAGCCACAGATCTAAGACATGGAGCACAGTTGTCTACATTCTTTTGTTGTTGTTAATGCTCACTGGAGCATATTTTTGCCTTCGGTTTTTAGAGACAGTGGAAGGGAGTGGGAAAAGGGGAAACAGAGAGAGAGAGAAATATCAATGTGAGAGAGACACATGCATTGGTTGCCTCCCCCAGGTGCCCCAGTAGGGGCTGCGGATGGATCCACAACCCAGGTATGTGCCCTTGACTGGGAATCAAACCCCAAATCCTTCAGTGCATGGGCTGTCGCTCTAACCACTGAGAAACACCAGCCAGGCTGGCTCTGGATTCTTAAGAATAACCTATCATTATCATTTGAGAGTTTCCCTTTATTTGAGACTGGATCACAGAAATTTGAAACAAGCTACATTTCCAAAAGAAGCCTAACATAAATGTGTGAACCAAGCTACCCACACACAGGTTTGTATGTATTTCCACTAACGATGAAAGCTCTGGTACATGGAGGCAGGAAGACTGATGTAATAGTGTCCCAGAGATTGCTCTGTGGCTCTAGCTCAGTCACATTGGACTGTAGCTGCAAGTTACCATCATGGTAGAAACTTATTAAAACACCAGTTAGTAGGATCTCATATAGCATATGGAATTGCAGCCTTGGGGAGGGAACATGGGCACAGGTAATTTTACAGAGTTCTCCAGGTACCTCTCATAGCTGTCTATGTTTTACAACTACTGATGTTCCACACGTATTTGCAAATTGTAGTATCTGACATTCTTTTTCTGCCTTATCTCTTTACCCTACATAGCTCCCTTGCTTAGAAAGACTTCATGTCTTACTTATTTTAGGATCTATAAACATACTTATCATTTCCTCCCCTCCCCATTCATCATGCCCATCAGATAAAATTGTCCTCTAAACTTCCTGCTGTAGGACTGGCTTTGATGACCTCTGTGTGTGGCAACTTCCCAGTCACTGCCAGGACATATGATCCCTCTGTGTCCTTTTTCTCCTGACATTTGTTTTCCTAGAGCAGTATTTAAAATAAACTACTCAACATAGTGGAGTTAGCTGAGGTTGCACAGGTAAATAAGACATCCTCCCTTTGTACTGTGTCTTCTTGAGGTGGGTAACATGGGACACACATTATTGTGGATTTGGTTGTTTTTTGTTTTTTTTTTGTTTTATGTATAGTTTTGCTGTCAGGGCTTCTTTAGTCTGGTCCTTCCAGGAATAATTGTTCCTCTTTCTCTGCAGGGTATATTGAGCATTCAAAATGCAGGTATTCTTAAATGCTACAGGAGATAGTTTCATTGAGCTTTTTCCCATATGTACTACTTAATATGCTTACTTTTAATTGATTTGGGTGCAGAAGGAAAAAAGGGAAGAGTCTTCCCTATGAAAAGTAAAGGGTTTTAGCCCTGCCCAGTATGACTCAGTGGTGCGAGTGTCTGCTTCCTCTATTCCCAAGAAGGTTCCCCAGTTTGATTTCTGGTCAAGGGCAAGTACATAGTTTACAGGTTCAACCCTGTCACTGGTTTGGGGTCCTGCAGTAGGCATCTAAGAAATGTCTCTTTTGCATAGATGTCTGTCTCTCTCTCTCTCTCTCTCTCTCTCTCTCTCTCTCCCCCACTCACTCTCTCCCTTCCTCCCTCCTTTTCTCTCTCCCTTTACCTCTCTTCCTCCCTTCCAATCTCTCTTAAAATCAATGAAAAAAGTATCTTTCGGTAAGAACTTTTTTAAAAAATGTATGGTATTCAATAGTATTCACCGTTCCCCAGGTTTCTCCTATCTTATCACCTAGGAGTTTTAAAGTTTGCATTTTATATTAGGTCTGTGCTTCATTTGGACTTTATTTCTGTGATGGGTGTAATGTCTGTGTTTACACTTATTTTATTGGATGTGGATATCCTGTTTTTTAGGCACTATTTTGAAAAACTTTTTTTGGCCTCATTGTAATACCTTTGCTCATTTGTCAAAAATCAGTTATGAATATTTAAGGTGGTCTGTTTCTGGGATCTCTGTTCTGTTAAATTAATCGACTTTGTCTTCTTCTGCCAAGGCCCAGTCTTGATTATTGAGTTACTTATAGTGAGTTTTGAAGTTGAGTAGTATCAATCCTCCAACTTTGCTCTTCTCCTTCACTACTCTATTGGCTATTCTGGATCTTTTTCCTTCCATATAAACTTTAGAATGGGTTTAATAGCAGCCACACAATAACTTGCTGGGATTTTGATTGGGACTGTACTGAATCTATAGGTCAACTTGGGAGTAACTGACATCTTCACAGTAAGGAGTCTCCCTATTCAGGAATATGAAATATCCCTCCATGTATGAGTCCTCAGGCTAGTTAAAGTAAAATCCATTCCTCATGCTTCAGCACATACGGTTTGAACTAATTTTGTCAACCTAAATATACAGAGTCTATTTTAAGCCAGCTGGGCTATACTGACTTGATCTCGTTTTCTTCACTTAATCCTCAGAGAAAATGATTCAATATAAAATTTATTTAGTGCATTGTACTGTGTAGTCTCAATTTCACTCCTGAGCTTTCTTTCTCTAATGATCTTATTATTTCCATGTTGTACTTGAGCCTAAGTTCAAAGCTGGTTGCCTAATATTCATTTGGTAGCTTTTTAAATATTCCTGGTGGTGAAATTGTACTACAGCTTTATTAGATGTCCCCTTGGGGGAAATTGGTTAAAAGGAACATGATAAATCTCTGTACTATTACTTACAGCTTTATGAGACTCTCCATTTTTCTCAAAATAAAAAGTTTAATAAACCAAATCTCCAACAGAGTCTAATGTGCTTCTAGTGTTGCAAAATACTAATGGCCTATTATGGGTGTAATTACAGTTTCCAAAATTTATTCTTCTCTTTCTTGATTTGTTTCTCCTTCATTTCCAACTCAATAGCTTGAAAAGCTTTCACATCTCTCCTCCATTTTAGGGTTTTAAAGCACTGTTTATTACTTTATCCCCACCCCATACATCTAAGAATATCTGAAAAGTATCCCAAACCTCCTGCTGATGGAAGACCTATTGAGAAATATGTGAGTGGCATCTCTCACAAGGTGTTTTACAAAGAATACCTCTGCCTTATGTTATTATGAGCCATGTATTTTAACCCCATCAAGCTCCTCAACAGCAAGCCAGTAAGGGAGACTCCTCAGCTGGGTGAATGTGGTTGACAAAGAAAGGGGAACAAAATAGGCACAGTCTCCAGAGCTGTAGGCCTCAGGCTCCACTGCCTCCTGTTTCAGGGAGGTTGGGTGGGAGTCTATGGGCTGGCCATGGTGTGCAGCATTGCTGTGAGGCCTGCTCCAGGTCAGTCCTTCCTGAAATATTTCCAGATTCTGAGCAAAAACAGAGATTCCAGTGCCCATATTTCCTTAAGTGGTCTCAGGCTTCTCTGGGCTGAGCTAAGGTTTGGGAATGAACAGCTCTCTTTTAAGTGTGCTGAGAATGTGTCCTGGGGTTTCTCTCAAGTCTTTATGAGGCCTCCAGTTCACATGTATGACCCCTTGATCCTGTGAACTTGTGCAAAGGAAACATGGAAAGTCTAATATATTTAGGAATCTAGGGGAGGAGCATGTCCTTTGCCTGTAAGAAACTTTCACTTATAAATAGGAAATCTGTCTCTGTGTCATGTGTTGTAAACATTCCTTTTAGGTTTTTTCTTCAGACTTGATAAAATGTCTTTCTTCTCATCAAGTATCAAAGTTATTTTCATCACTGCCTTGGCGTTTTCTCTTTACTCTGGTGAGTACATTTCAATTCTGGATGAAGCTATTCCTATATCTTAGAAAGTGCAGGAGATGACTTCTGTTATCTTGAAATGGAACATCTTCTTCTATTGGGTATCTAATATTTTAACTGGCAAAATGAAAGGGGGAAAGCTACAGAACCTTTTTAAGGAATTACTTCTGTGAACTGCTTTTTCTCTTTTCCCACCTTAGAGGAATGGAAGCAGAGAGTTGGGTTAGAATGAGCAGAACTTAACTTTTTGTTCATTTATGACTTAAAATTATTTACCTAATTATTATTATTATTTTTTGGAGGTCAGATTCTATGTTTGTTAAATGCAGAGTGTAGGGAGTAATGATGTTTCCTAGATCTGACATTCTTTGGCAATGTGATTTGTTGTGTGCCAGTTCTGAGGGCATTAAAGTAAAAACTTTATGTGAGGGGAGAACTCAATCATCCCTCACCTGGTTATTTACCTTTCCTTAGTGTAAGGAGACTGAAGAATTTTAGTAAAGCAGTTGTAATCTGTCGAAGAGACCATGGATGTCAGAACTAAGTACTATTTCATTAAGTCGTAATTAATTTCTTCAAGTTAGGTGACTTTATGCATGGCATATTAGAGACATTAAGCAAGGCATTGTCTTCTCTGACTAGAATGTCTCATTTATTAAGAAATGAATTAAAAGAAACATGGTATCTTCACAGGAGAGCTTGGTGATTGCTGCACAACACTTAAGCTTATTTTTCACAGATAAGAATAATTTAGAATTACATTTCCAGATTTGGAGTTATTTTGTGAGCTTACTGTTTTGATACTACCACGAAAGGCTCATCTCAGAACCTGGAGGTACTTAGTAGGCAATATGTGTAGTATTTTTCCATTAAAACTTATAGGTTCTTCCCACAAAGATTCTGATTATTTTCCTATTCTTCTTATTTTTACATTTTCTTTTATGTCCTGGTTGCAGGAAATTCTCTTGCATTTCCAAGATGCATTCGCAAACCGGTAAGTTTACTTTTGATTAATTTTAATACTGAAAAGGGTGAACTTTTAATTGTTGCGTATTGTAGGTTTTAATAGCAAATTTCATGAAACAGCCCTGCCAGTGTTGCTCACTGGTCAAGCTTCCACCCATTAACCAAGAAGTCCATGGTTCACTTCCTGGTCAGGGCACATGCCCAGGTTTGGGTAAATCCCCAGTAGGGGTATGCAGAAGGCAGGCAATGGATGTCTCTCGCTCTCATAGATATTCCTATCTATCTACACCCTCTTCCTACCTCTATTATTTAAAAATTCACCAAAAAAATGTGCAAAAGAGTGATTCTTCAAAAAAATTTTAAAACTGTGCCATCATTATGCAAGATTAAATGAAATTTAGCCAGTCATAAAAAACTATTTGGTATTTTGGACAAGATTAAAATATCCCATTATTTCAAATATTCCATTATTGAGTATCCTTGTTATTTCCCAGCATCTAATAAAGGTTACAGTGCATTTAAAGTAGAATTGTGGCCCTAGCCGGATTGGCTCAATGGATAGAGTGTTGACCTGAGGACTAAGGGCTGTAGGTTTGATTCCAGTCAAAGGAACATGCCCGGTTGCAGGGCTTTTTCCCCAGTGAGTATCGTGCAGGAGGTAGCCAACCAATGATTCTCTCTCATCATTGATGTTTCTATCTCTCTCTTCCTCTCCCTTCCTATCTGCAATCAATAAAAAACATTTTTTTTAAAGGAATTCTGCCTCAAGACTATAACATAGAAATCTTACCTGAATTTCTAGCCTGCCCTGTGCAGTTTCCACAACTGCACGAGCCATTAGTTAAAATCTTTTTCTCTCTCTCCTTTAAAAAATAAAGATAAAAAAAGTAGAATTGTGTAACCGAGCAATAACAAGAGGATTACAAATATTATCCACTTAAAGGTGGGTAAATTAATAATTTTTATATATTCACAGAGCAGACTATTGTATAGGGGGAAGAAACATGTAAATTGTTAAAGTTTACAAAGACATTTTAAAAGTTGGTATATCAGAATATATGCTATCTTGTTTATTTAGTTAAATTACCAAAATTGGCATTACTAACCAAATGTTATATACCTTCGCAAATACTAATGTATTGAATATGTACATATCTGCTGATAATCTAAATGTATCTTATACTATAATATTGAAACAATTGAGAAATATAGGGAAATTGTTAAAATTTCAGTTTACTACACCTTGTGGCATGAAATAATGGGAAAATTTTATGCAGGCATGAGGAGAACTGAGACAGAGTGGCTAATTTATAAAAATACATTTGTCTGTATTTTATAAATGATATAGTGTTTGTAAAAATGTATGAATAATATTTTATGACTAAGTGGAATTCATTTCCAAACCTAATTATAGATTTTCATTCCATTTGGATGGATGGCATCTTGTACTAAGGTTCAAGAACGTTTGATTGAAAAAGTTCATTACTGACAAATTTTATGTTCTTCTTTATGCTTAACAGCCAAACTGTGATGCATATAAGAGTCGATTATCTACTTGCTCCAACCATGTGGATCCAGTTTGCGCAAATAATGGTCGTACTTACTACAATGAATGTGTTTTCTGCGCTGCAGTGTAAGAACACCAAATAATGAAGAAACCATCACAAATGATAGGAAAACCCAAGTTTCTGATAGCCTAGGCACAGTATATATGGGAAAAATTGTACTATCCCCCTAAAAGTCAAAAAATCACACTGGTACCTTTCCCAGAAGTTCTCATTTGCAGAAGCGGTTTGGTATTTGACCTCTCGATATAACTCGGTTGGATATTTTGTAAATGTACCAATCAATTAATTTAGTTTAATTATTATGACTTACACATGTCAGTCTATGACCAAGATATTGAATTCTGAAGTCCATATGATAATTGATAATCTCTATAATGTAGCTTCAAGCTACAGGGAACATAATTGAGGAAGAAACACTACTTGACTACAGAAATTTGCAATCCATCACAATGGGCCTATTCATGCTAGAGAGTATCCTCTGATTTTGTGACACCTTGTCTTCTGAGCTCCATGACAGACTGCAAACCTCCTTTAGAGAGTAGGGCATTCCAGGACATTTCCATCCAAGCTCGTTTTCTATATCCTTCACTCCAAGGAATGTGCAGTCTAATGGTTCAACCAGCCTTCATAGCTCCCTCCTCATTTCCTGTCAAATTTATTTCTTCTTATTTGATCCCAAAATTGGCATCTACTTCTAGAGAATCATTCAAACAATCTCCAATCCTATCCTCTCTCCAGTATGAGAGGGTTCGGAGACCAAGCCTGGACTAACCGCATAGGAGGAGTCAAGTAGCTCAGATGAGGGAAGGATGTGTGCAAGGCTGGGGAACACATGGGTCCCAGCTGCTGGCTGAGGTGGAGCACAGCCTCTCCACAATGGGCACTTAATGCAATACCCAGGTAATTTTAAATGCTGTTTATAACAATTTCTCTTTCTCTTTTTTTCTTTACAGAGACATTAATAGACGAATTAAATTTCGGCATTTTGGGAGATGCCGGGATAGTTAGGGCAATCCTATTTTGCAGTGTGCTCTACAGCCAATCAGAGTCTTTTCAATCAGAGAGTTAAATTCCTAGGTGACCAGACAAAGCCTCCTATGCTATACAAGATGGAATATAGAATGCTGAAAAAATGTCCTTCAACTCTGAGAACTTTTGATTTTCATTCTCTATTCAATTATTAAATAGCAGTTGAAAAATTACCTTAATCGTGTGTTTGATAATATAACACCTAATACAATTTACAATCATAAATCATAAATATTTCAAAAAATTATCATTTTACAAAATACCATCTTGCAATAAAAAACGTTGACAGAGTAAGTGGATGCTTCATGGACATGCTCCCAGGAGCAAACTGAAATTAGGACTAAAATACAGAAAAACTTCCTGAATAATTATTGCAAAACTTGCAGGAGAGAACCCTGAGACCCGAGGACCAAAAATGGAGACAGCATAGAGACTGGTAGGAAGGGGTGGAGGCGTGAAACCGCTGGCCAGGCTCCCACAGACAGCAATTGAAGTCCTGGAGACACATACTAGCTTTGGGGGGTTGCCACTGAGAACTCTGTGATCTAATCCCCAAGCTGAGCCTCCCTCAGCAGAGAGCAGCAATAGTAAGAAGGGTACCAACATAACATCTGGCTGTGAAAAGCAGGGTGCAGTCTGCCAGGGAGTGACAGCTAAAAATTCAGGCACCCTCTTAAAGGGCCAATGCACAAAATGCCCTGTGCAGCCACCCACCTGTGCTCTGGCAGAGGGAGGGTAAAGTGAACTGGAGCTGTGAGAATAGAAGCCAGGACTGGGGACTAGAGGATACAGCTCAGAAGGCAAACACCCCAGGTTTCCTGGGCTGAGTCATTCCTTCACACAGCAGAGGACATCTTTCCCATATAGACATTTCCTTGTCTGGGGGGTCGGGGGGGGGGGGGGAGATAGTTGATACACCTAATTGGAAAACACCTTGCCCTGAGGTGGTTAAGAGATTAAAAATGACAATTAGCCTCCAGGCAGAAACAACTGCCCCAGCCTGTTGAGAAAACTCTCAACACACCAGAGGATGATTGCCTGGGGGGGCACTGCAAGTTAGAATCCTATCAGTCTGTAGGCAGAGGATAGATGGGAGGCTTTGAGTCTTTGCCTGATCTAATTAGTCAGAAACAGCCTTTAACACTGTCCTGCACTAGACATTGAGAAGTGAAGAGGAACTACCTAATACATAGTCACAAACCTAAACTGAAAGCCAAAATGAGACAAGAAACAACCCTCAAATGAAAAAACCAGAGAATTCTCCAGAAGAGAAGATAAATGAAGCAGAGATAAGAAATATATCTGAAACAGAGTTCAGAGTAATGATGGCAAAGATGCTCAACAGCATGAAAATATGATATAGTAATTATGAAAAAAAAAACAGTCTGTAAAGAAAGACATAACATAAATAAAGAACATTGCAAGGAGTACACCACAGATTAGGGGAAGCTGAGGATTGAATCTCTGAATTAGAAGAAAGAGTTGAAAAAATCAATCAATCAGAGAACTAAAAGAAAAAAAATTAAAAAATAGGAGGAAAGCTTTAGGGTCCTGTGGGACAACATAAAACATAACAATATTAGAATAGTAGGTGTGCCAGAAGAGGCAGAAAGAAAGGAATAGAGAACATGTTTGAAGAAATAATGGCAGAAAACTTCCCTAACCTGGTAAAGATAAAAGTCACACAAGTTCATGAGGCACAGAGAACCCCTAGCAAGAAGAACCCAAATAGGCCCATGCCTAGACACATCATAATTAAAATGCTGAAATACAAGGAAAACGAGAGAATCTTAAAGGCAGCAAGAGAAAAGAAAACTGCTACCTACAAAGGAGTTCACATAAAGCTGACACCTGATTTTTCATCAGAAACTCTATAGGCTAGAAGGGAATGGCATGAAGTACTCAAGGTAATGGAAAGCAAATATCTGATATCAAGATTACTATATCTAGCAAGACTATCATTCAAAATAGATGGGCAAATAAAGAGCTTCTCAGACAAACAAAAAAAGGGTAAAGTAGCACATCACCATCAATCCAGCATTACAAGAAATGATAAAGGGATTGCTGTAATGAGTAGAAGAAACACAGAGAGAGAAACCTAGCCATACAGAATTAAAATGGCAATAAATAAGTATCTATCAATAATAACGCTAAATGCAAATGGATTAAATGCTCCAATCAAAAAGCATAGGGGAGGTGAATGGAAACAAAAACATGACCCAACTATATGCAATCTACAAGAGATCCACATCAAAACAAAAGACACGCAGAAGATGTGAAGGCATAGAAAAATTTTTTCCATGCAAATGGAACAGAAAAAAAAAAAGCTGGAGTAGCAATACTGATGTCCAACAATATAGAATTTTAAAAAAATGCCATCACAAAAGACAACAAAGGTCACTACATAATACTAAAGGGATCAATCCAACAAGAGGATATAACCCTGGTAAACATATAGGCACCTAATATAGGGCCACCTAAATATATAAGAAAACTTCTGGGGGACTTTAACAGAGAGATTGATAACAATACAGTCATAGTAGTGGACTTTAACCCCACACTGACTTCACTGGGTAGATCTTCTAGACAAAAACTTAACAATGAAACAGAGACTCTAAAGCAGGGGTCCTCAGACTTTTTAAATAGGGGGTCAGTTCACTGTCCCTCAGACCGTTGAAGAGCCAGACTATAGTTTTTAAAAAAACTATGAATAAATTCCTATGCACACTGCACATATCTTATTTTGAAGTAAAAAAAAGGGGGGGGAACAAATACAATATTTGTATTTGCATGTGGCCCGCAGGCTGTAGTTTGAGGACCCCTGCTCTAAAGGACTCAATGGATCAGAGGGATTTAATTGATATATATAGAATATATCACTGCAATGCAGCAGAATATACATTCTTCTCAAGTACACATGGATCATTCACAATGATAGACCACATATTAGGCCACAAAACAAGTCTGTGCAGGTCCAAAAAGATTGAAATCATATCAAGCATCTTAGATCACAGTGGAATGAAATTAAAAATAAACTACAGCATGAAACACCCAAAACATTCAAATGCATGGAGGCTAAATAGCATGTTATTAAAGAATGAATGGGTTAACAAGAAGATCAAGAAAGAAATAAAAAAACTTCCTAGAAACAAATGAAAAATGACAACACAACAAGTCAAAATCTCTGGGACACAGCAAAAGCATTCCTGAGAGGGAAATGCACAGCACTACAGGCATACCTCAAAAAAACAAGGAAAGTCAGCAATAAACAATTCAATCCTACCACTTAAAGAAATAGAAAGAGAATAACAAGAAAAGCCCAGAGTAAGTAAAAGAAAGGAAATACTAAAGTTTAGAGCAAAACCAAAAAATACAGATACAAACAAACAAACAAAAAATACAAAAACTCAATGAAACCAAGAACTGTCTTTTGAAAGGATAAACAAAATTGATTAATCATTAGCAAGACTCACCAAGAAAAAAAGAGAGAGGACACAAATAAATAAAATCAGAAACGAAAGTGGAGAAATAACCACTGATAACACAGAAATACAAAGGATTGTAAGACAATACTATGAACAACTATATGCCAACAAGCTGGACAATGTGGATGAAATAGACAAATTCCTAGAAAAACATAATCTGCCAAAACTGAATAAAGAGGAATTGGAAAACCTGAATAGGCCAATAATAACTGAAGAAATACAAGCAGTAATAAAAAAAAAAAAAAGCCAAAACCGGTTTGGCTCAGTGGATAGAGCGTCGGCCTGTGGACTGAGGGGTCTCAGGTTCGATTCCGGTCAAGGGCATGTACCTGGGTTGCGGGCACATACCCAGTAGGAGATGTGCAGGAGGCGGCTGATCGATGTTTCTCTCTCATCGATGTTTCTAACTCTCTATCTCTCTCTCCCTTCCTCTCTGTAAAAAATCAATAAAAAAAAAAAAAAAAAAAACTACCACCAAAGAAAAGACTAGTTTGGAAAGCTTCAGAGGGGAGTATTACCAAACATTCAAAGAAGAATAACACCTATACTCCTTCAACTATTTAAGAAAATCCAAGAGGAAGGGACATGCCCAAATTTTTATGATGCCAGCATTATCCTAATTTCAAAACCAGATAAAGACAGTACAAAGAAAGAGAATTACAGGCCAATATCCCTGATGAACATAGACGCTAAAATCTTCAACAAAATATTGGCAAATCGCATCCAACAATATATTAAAAACATCATACACCATGATCAAGTGGGATTTATTCCAGAGATGCAAGGCTAGTATAATATTCCCAAATCAAAAAATATGATACATAACGTAAACAAATTGAAAGACAAAATCACATGATCATATCAACAGATGAGAAAGCATTCAACAAAATCCAATACTGGTTTTTGATAAAAATTCTCAGCGAAGTGGGAATAGAGAGAGTATATCTGAATATGATACAGGCCATATATGACAAACCTACAGCCAACATCATACTCAATGAGCAAAAACTGAAACCATTTCCCCTAAGAACAGGAAAAAGACAGGATTGCTCACTTTCACCACTCCTGTTTGACACAGTACTGGAAGTGCTAGCCATAGTGATCAGACAAGAAGAAGAAATAAAAGGCATCCATATTGGAAAAGAAGAAGTAAAACTGTCATTATTTGCTGATGGCATGATATTCTACATAGAAAACCCTAAAGGCTCCATCAAAAAACTACTACACTTAATGAATTTAGTAATAGAGCAGGGTACAAAATTAACACCCAGAAATCTCTGGCTTTTTTATACGCCAATAATGAAATCTTGAAATATTTCTCACAAAAAGGGAAACTAAAAAAACAACCCCATTTACCATAGCAGCAAAAAAAAAAAACACACAAAAAAACAAAACAAAACAAAAAAAAACAATTAAGATACCTAGGAATAAACCTAAAACCTAACTAAGGAGGTAAAATATCTGTACGTGGAAAACTACAGGACATTGAATTAAGAGATAGAGGAAGACATAAACAAATAGAAACATATAATACATTTATGGATTGGTGGAATCAACATCATTAAAATGTCCATACTACCCAAAGAAATCTGTAGATTCAATGTGATCCCCAATTAAAATACTAACAGCATATTTCACAAACCTAGAACAAAATCTCCATAAATTCATATGGAATAAAAAAAGATTCCGAAGAGCTGCAGCAATCCTGAGAAAGAAGAACAAAGTTGGAGGAATGACAATACCAGACATTAAGCTTAATTACAAAGACACTGTTCTCAAAACTGCCTAGTACTGGCCCAACAACAGACATATAGCCCAATGAAATAGAACCAAGAAATCAACCCAAGCCACTAGTCTCAACTAATATTTGACAAATGAGGCAAGAGAGTCAAGACAGTCTCTTCAAAAAATGGTTTTGGGAAAATTGGACAGATATATGCAAAAAAAAAATGAAACTAGACCACCAACTTACACCATATACAAAAATAAATTCAAAATGGATAAAGGACTTAAAAGTAAGACAAGAAACCATAAAAATCTTAGAAGAAACTATAGGCAGCAAAATAGCAGACATATGTCCTAGAGATATCTTTACCCACAAAGCTCCTAGGGCAATGGAAACTAAGGAGAAAATAAACAAATGGGACTACATCAAAATAAAAAGCTTCTGCACCGCAAAAGAAACCATCAATGAAACACTAAGAAGGCCACTGCATGTGAGAATGTATTTGCCAATGTTATCTCCATAGGCTTTTCTTTTAACTCCTTGCAGGAATCACAGCCCTCTGGGACTGTCAACTGAGTTTTGTTTTCAGACTCCTAGAATTCACTACTAGGTTGCTGCTCAGAATATACCCCAGAGGGAGGTATTGCAATACCTGCGTGTAAGGGCAAGAGCCACCTAGGACTGCCAAATGGGTTTTCATTTCAAAATATGAGTGGAATCTCAAATCTCATTTTTTATTCCCATGTCAACAGCATTTAGTATGGCTTATTACTCCTTTCTTTTCTTTTCTTTCTTTCTTTCTTTCTTTCTTTCTTTCTTTCTTTCTTTCTTTCTTTCTTTCTTTCTTTCTTTTTTTTTTTAAGAATCAGCAGAATATAATCAATTCAAAGAATGAAGGAATGAAAAGAGGAATAATAGTATCAGCTAATAATCATTAACGATTCCTAAGTAACCTTTCTTTCTTGATGCGTATTTAAAAACTTGGCTCCAATAATATCACACTCTTTTGTTGTTTCTCCTTTATCATTTCTTGTTCCTTATGGGTTTGCTTTATTGATTTCATTTGTTATTTTGGTGCCGGTACTAAATGTACAGTCCTCTTTTCTATTTCCCTAAGTGATCTTATCCATTCTCATGAATTTCAAATGCAGTTTACATCAATGAATACAAATTTGTATCTCTAATCCTTTTTTCTGAATTCCAGATTCTTGATGTATCCCCACTCCCACACAGTACTTTCATGTCCTGCTCAAATCCTTTTGGGCTCTACCTCTCAGTTCATGGGGCTCAGCTTCCAACTACCAGGATCTGCTAAAGGACTTTCTCTGAAAACTGTGCCCATATACACAGAGTGTCAGAAGCACCCGAAAGTCAACAAATCTGTGGTCACCTCTCACTCATTGACTTGTGAGGGTTGGTATGTATTTATGCCAGCTCCCTGCATTTAGAGTAGGATAAATCTGACCTTTATGTTGCACACTACCTTCAGAGTCTCACTAAGTGGTGAACTCCACTTAACCACAGTGGTAACTAACCTGCTAGAAAACACAGGTCATTCATTCCCAGCATTTTCCTGCCTCCTGTCCCCAATATCCTAGTGATGTGTCCTGTTTTGTCTCCTGAATCAACACATTTGTTTTCTAATCTTTACCACAAAGTCTACTTCTGGGGGAACTGAGACAAAACCATATATCGAGATACCTCAATATATTTGTGAGGTGGCCCAGAAAAGTGGCGAAGAGAACAAAGAGAACCGAGTGAATCAGAAAGAAAAAGGAGAAGTTTATTTGCGTTCTCGGGCGAGACCCACTGACTCAAAAGGTGGGGTCAGTGAATGTCGCACCTCCAGGGAGGGAGGGGGATCTTTTTATTCAGGTGTTTGGTGAGGGCGGGGGGCCTGAACTGAGGAAGTCTGCACCGCAGGGATCATCATGACACTCAACTGAGAAAGTCTCAGCTGCAGGGGAGTGGGCGGAATATTCAGGACGAAGTTCTTATCTGTGTGGGGGTATGTGAATTCAGGGATAAGAAGCTGGTATCTGTGTCTGGCACGTTGATCTGTGAGAAATTCCAGGGGAAGTTCATTATCTCATCACATGCCTGCATGCATCCAAACCTGGGCTCTCTCCGACCTAACAATATTGAGATGATATTGAGATATCTCAAAATTAACATGTAAAGAACAATTTTTTTATTCTCCCTGATGCCAGTTAGAAGGGTGGCGGAAAGGGAAAGAAGTACACACGTCTACATTTCCAAACTTCCTTAGAAGGTGGACACATTATTTTAGGTGAAGGAAACTCAGCCCTTGAGCATCACAAAAGGCCCTCACTCCCTCACAGGAGATGCCCTTTGTAGCATGCATGGGAGTGACAGCCTGAGCCCAGCTTTTCGCTAATCACTTGTGATATAGATCCAAACTATTATGTCTTTTTTCTTTAAAGTAAATGACATGGAACCTGTTGGTGATGACAAGAATATTTTGTGTGTTGGAGCAAAGTCCTTAAATAGCTATAAACATAACACTTAATAATTCCTATCCCTAATTATGGTTACCAGTTATTTGGTCCTGTCCAAAATGTACAGGACATTTGGTCACATAAAAATATATTTTAAATTTGATCCTGTCAAAATATACACACTTCCCGTAGCCAGTGTAGCTCAGCTGATGGTGAGCACAATTCCATGCACTGAAAGATCACTGGTTTGATTCCTATTCAGGACACATACACAGGTTATGGGTTAATATTTCTTTCTCTCCCTTTCCCTCCCTCTATCTGTCTCCGTCCTTCAACTTTCTTTCTATTTACAAATAAATAAATAAATTATATATGTGTGTGTGTGTGTGTGTGTGTGTGTGTATATATATATATATATATATATATATATATATATATACTTAAAAATCCTACAGATCTAAGAAATTATCCTTGCATTCAAATAGCCCATGATGTTTGTTTATACTTCTGCATTACAAGATTAAAACATAAAAATGCTATCATGTTGTATTGGTCCAATGTTTGTGTTGGGGCTGTATTGCCAATAATAACTTCTTACACCTTGGTAGCCTGGTTGGCAATGACACATGGGGTAGGTGGATGGGTCTGGGCTCAGATCTTGCGGAAGAGTATGATTTATATTTACTATGTACCAAATGTCTCCATGGATGTTTAGGTCAGAACAAATATCAAAAACCTTTTAGCAGGGATCAAATGTCTTAATGGTCTGTTTGGATAGGACCAAATGTCCTGCAAGACTAATGACCATAGCTGTGAATGCTGGACTCCGTGAGTATTTGCAGAGTCACCCAGAGATAAGGAGTAATGTAGCTATACAGTTATAGAACCGATTCTGTAAATCTAAAACTGTGGCACACATGTCCTAAGGCGCAGATATAACATTACTGTGTGCTATTCAATTTATTCCTAGAATTATTAATCTTTCCTAAAGCAAGTAATCTAGAATGCTTCATAAAAGACTTGTGTTATAGAAAACTGTAACCACAGCAGCATAGCCTTATTTCACCTATAAGTGGAATACTCTAACTCTGAAGGCACAAAACTTTGATATTGCCTTTCACTTAGAAGACCTTGGAAAACAACATTTTTTAAATTTACTTAAGAATCACAAGAGGTCTCACTAACAATTCTGAACCCTAAATTGTCCAGTTTAGCTTCTGATCCACTATCGCTAAGAAGAGAATGAGGGAATTTTATCAAATATCTGCTAGTTCCTCTGCCTCTCTTATTTTCTCTGGATGCAAGAGGTATTTAGCAGTCAGTTAGATCTGATCACTAACTGTATTTTCTGGTTAAAATAAGCCAACATCTGGATAGGTGGCATTGGTCTAAATCAACTAGGACAGTCTCATCCCACCTCAATTCTGTCATTGCACAAATTCTTTCATGAATTCCAGTATTTCTAGATATTGATACAGAACTCAAGTAAAAGGAAGTATTCTAATAATCTCACTTCTATTCTCATACACTGCCTTGCTGTCTGACTCACAGTAAGGTATTTTCCATTACTTTCAGAACACTCTTTAATAGAAAACAACATTTTATTTGTTTAAGTTTGGCATTACACTACTTGTAATAGTATAATGTGGTGGATAAACGCCCCCAGAGATTTTTTATGCACTCACTTTTATAACTCAGCACCAATTAGCTGTAAACAGCTTTAAAATATCATCACTAGATTAAATTTACAGAATTGTTCTTATGATTATGAGAGGCTGCATCAAGTTAAAAGTCTGCACAGCAAAGGAAAAAACTAACAAGATGAAATGGAAAAACAAAACAACCTACAAAATGGGAGCAAATTTTGTAAACTAAATATCTCCTAAGAGGTTAATATGTGAAATATATACAGAACAAATACAAATCAATAACCATAATAAAGTAAATTAAAAATTGACCCCACCAGTTTGGCTCAGTGGTTGAGTATCGACCTATGAACCAGGAGGTCATGATTCAATTCCAGTCAGGACAAATGTCTGGGTTGCAGGATCGAGCACCAGTGTAGGTTGTGCAGAAGGCAGCCAATCAATATTTTTCTCACATCATTGATGTTTCTATCTCTTCCTTTCTCTCCCTTCTTCTCTGAAATCAATAGAAATATATTTTTAAAAAATTGGCAGGGGAGTAGTGCCTGTGCTGCTCAGTAGTTGAGTGTGGACCCTGAACCAAGATGTCAAGGTTTGATTCCAGGTCAGGACAAATGACCAGTTTGTGGGTTTGACCTCCAATAGAGGGCAAGCAGGAGGCAGGGAAATAAATAGATGACTCTCATCATTGATGTTTCTGTCTCTTTCCCTTTCCTTGAAATTAATAGAAAAATTGGCAGGGGATTTCTACAAACATTTTTGCTGAAGAAGACATACAAACGGCCAATAAGTACATGAAAATGTAGTGGAAAATCGTTAGGGAAGAGCCAATCAGAGTCACAGTGAGATATCACCACACACCTGTGATGTGGTAGGGGTTTATCTCGTGCTATGGTGTTAATCTTATTGTAGTATGTAAATGTAGCTTTGCTTAGAGTTTGGATTCATTTCCCTAAGCCCACCACGGTGAATAAAGTGTAACTCCAAACTCTCAGAGCGCTGTTTGGTTCTTGTCCGCTTTTTCTGTAACAGTCATATGATTTTTTCTTTTGATCTGTTAATGTAGTGAATTACATTTCTTAGTTTTCAAATGCTGAATCAGCCTTGAGTTCTGGAAAATCCTACTTTATACAAATCTTTAAAAAATATTGCTGTATTCAAATCTCTGATATTTGGTCAATGAATGTTACAGCCCTTTTATATAACAGATTTTCATTAACTATTTCAAAATGCTTCTGTTTTTATTCTATGCTAATCTGGTACAGGCAATGTAGGCATTTGTATATAAGAAATTTTTTAACAACTGTAAGCAGCAATTTTATTTTAATTCCCTTTTTTGTGTGTCTTTCTTTTTTTTTTTTTTTTTTTTTTTTTTTTTTTTTTTTACAAATTAGCTAACTTATAATCAGATAATATACACAATTTTTTAAGGTCCCTCACAGAGCTAAGCCACAGAGCTAAGACTTGAAGCACAGTTGTCAGGCTCAATTAGTAGATTCTTTTGTTGTTATTATTAATCATCACTGGATAATATTTCTTCCATAGATTTTTTGAGAGAGTAGGAGGGGTTTGGACATAAAGAGAGAAACATAGATGTGAGAGACACATGGATTTGTTGCCTTTCCCAGATGCCCTACTAGGGGCTGGGGATCAAATCTGCAAACCAGGTGTGTGAGCTGGATGCAGGTTCAACCTAAACACTTGAGTGCATGGGCTGATGCATTAACCACTGAGAAAAACCGGACAAGCTTGGCTCTGGAATCTTACTAGTAAGACTAAGCTGTCATTATCATTGTAGAGTTTACTTTCCTTCTTTTGAGACTGGATCACAGAAATCTGAAACAACCTGAATTTCCAACATAAGTGCAATTTAAGTGTGTGAATAAAATTAGCCACAGACTGGTTTGTATATATTTCAACTAACTATGAAAGGTCTGGTGTAGCGAAAAAAGAAGAATGATATAATAGTGACCCTGAGATTGTTCTGTGGTTCTAGCTGTCACTTTCCAATATAGCTGCATGTTATTGCCATCTTAGAAACTTTTAAAAAATACTGGTTACTAGGATCTCATCTAAAAAATTGAATTGCAACCTTGGGGAAGGAACATGGGCACAGGTATTTTACAAAATTCTCCATGTGCTTCTCATAGCTATCTATATTGTAAAACTAGGGAGGTTTCAGACATATTTGCAAATTGTACTTCCTGACATTCTTATCCTGCCTTATCTCCTGATCCTACACAGCTCCCTTGCTTAGAAAGACTTCATGTTCTGTCTATGTTAGGATCAATAGACATATTTATCATTTTCTCCCCTCCCCATTCATTATGCCCATCAGAAAAAACTGTCCTCTAAACTTTCTGCTGTAGGATAGCTTTGAGGACCTCTGTGTGTGGCCATTTCCCAGTCACTGCCAGGGCTTATGATCCCTCTGTGTCTTATCTCTCCTGACATTTGCTTTCCTACATAGCAGTATTTAAAATACACTCCTCAACATAGAGGAGCTGGCTGAGGCTGCACAAGTAAACAAGACATCCACAGTCTGCCTTTGTATTGTGTCTTCTTGAGGTGGGTAACATGGGGCATACATTGTTGTGTTTTCTTCTGTACAGTATGGCTGTCATAACTGTTCCAGCTCTGCTCCTTCTAAGATTAATTGTTCCTGGTTCCCTGAAGGACAAAATGAGCATTCAAAACGGCATGTATTCTTAAATGCTACAGATCTCTTGAGCTTTATTCCATATGTATTGTTTAACATGTTTACTTTTAATTGATTTGGGTGCAGGAGGGGAAAAGGGAACAGTCTTCCCTAATGAAAAGAAAGGGGGTTTAGCATGACTCAGTGGTTGGAATGTTAGCCCCCAGTCCCCACCCTGAATCTCTAGGCTTTCATTCCTGGACAAGGGCAAGTACCTTGGTTGCAGGTTCTAAGGTTGCCCTGGTCTGGGCAACTACAGGAGGCAACCAATGAATGTCTCTCTTGCATAAATGTTCATTCTATCTCTCTATCTCTCTCCCTCTCTCCCTCCTTACCTCCCCCCCTTTCTCCCTTTCACTCTCACTGAAAGTAAATGGAAAAAATATCCTTGGTTTTAAATGAAAAAAAAAAAGAGAGAAAAAGAAAATAGTAAAGAAGTTTAACACCTCAGGTGTTGAGTCTTTTCTTTCTCAAGGTGGAGGATCCAGGACATGGCCTCTCTGGTTGTGTTCACTGAACTCTTTATGGGACTCTGTCATAAACATTCTGGTTTCTTTACAACTTTCTAAGGAGTTCAAATAGGTAACTTCTCACTGAATATCAATGCCAGCTTTATTATCATCATGTTGGCATTTCCATTTTCTCCTGGTGAGTACATTTCCAATCCTGGATAGAGTATTTCTCAAATCCTAGAAAATGCAGGCAAGATTTGGTATCATCTAGGAACAAAATTGGTTGTTCCATTTGGTTTAGAATCCCTGAATTGATAAACCCAATGGACAACAGTGCACATGAACCTTTGAGTACATTGATGGATTTTTTAAAATCCCACATTGCAAAAGGTTAAGAAACTGTATAGTGGATTTGAACGGCCACTGGATACTGGGGCAGGGAAATTCATCCTGTTTCCCACCTCTAGAGCTGAAGTACTTGAAGAATCCTTATCTTAGGATTTAGAGGTCATATTTTCCAATAGAAAAGGCTAGAATAATCTCTTTCAGGTCTGGTATTTTTAGTTATCAGTCCCAACATCAAATCCTTACCTTAGGCAAACCCTCTTTGATATTTCTTGGGGCAATTCATCTGCCTTGAAATTGAGAGTTGTTTATTGTGAGGCAACTGCATGGACATTGGAAACAACATTGGATAATCAGTCCCTATTAATTCCCTTTATATTAGAATGATGTTAGCAAGTTATTATCTTTCTTGCTCTTCAGTTTCTTCAACTAACAATGTCAGTAACAAAATGATACCTTCAAATGAAGGTGTTGTTGGGTTTAAATGATACAATATTTTTTTAGACAAAGTTAGATCTACTGTACAAATTAGCACTGTTTATAGATTTGGCAATTTGACTTTCCTATCAACAGTCAATGCCAGAGAAGGCTCACTCATGCCATGTTATGTCCTCATGAAAAGAACTGCATCCATGTCTTCTCACAACAGATGTGGAAATATCATTGGAGATATCAAGTAATTGAATGTATTTTATTTGTGCAGGAGCTAAATTGGCTAAAATCTCTGATTTTATGATACACGCAAATCACCTCTCACTTATTTTTTTTAAAAATATATTTTATTGATTTTTTACAGAGAGGAAGGGAGAGAGATAGAGAGTTAGAAACATCGATGAGAGAGAAACATCGATCAGCTGCCTCCTGCACATCTCCTACTGGGGATATGCCCGCAACCCAGGTACATGCCCTTGGCCGGAATCGAACCTGGGACCTTTCAGTCCACAGGCCGACGCTCTATCCACTGAGCCAAACCGGTATCGGCCACCTCTCACTTATTAGGAAATGGAAAACATTTCAGTTTTGTACATTATTATATAATGAATTGTTATATGGTAAAATACTTATAGTAACATTGGTATGTTACAAAGTAAAAACCTAAGTTATTACCCTCTCCAGAGAAAATACAGAAATTCCAGCAAACCAGGAGCATACATATTTATACCTATATTACTCCTTTTAATGATCTGTATAGTACTCTACTGTGTAAGTACAGAAAATAATTCAATCTTTTATATTACTTATAAAAAAGCATGTACATGTTTTCAACTTTTGTAATTATAGATTATGCATCAGAAAATAACCTCATGCATATGTATTTTATTACGAATTTTTTTTGAAGAGCAATTTTTGGTTCACTGCAAAATTGAGAGTAAGTACAGAGATATCCTATATCCCTATCTCTTCTGCCTCTACACATGCATAGTTTCAACCATTATCAACATGGACAACAGACTGGTACATTTGTAAGAATGATGCAAACACATTAACACTTAATATTCACACAAAGTGTATAGTTTATATAACAGTGTACTCTTGGTGTCGTATAGTCTATGAGTTTGAACAAATATATAATGACATACATTAATCATTATGGTATTGTGTATTTTTACTGCCCTAAAATTCCTTTGTGTTCCACCTATTCATCACTCCACCTCCCTACACCTGACAAGCACTGACCTTTTTACTGTCTCCATAGTTTTCCCTTTTCCAGAATATCATATAGTTGGAATTATACAGTATGAAGCCTTTTCAGATTGCCTTCAGTCACTTAGTAACATACATTAAAGTTTCTCCATCTATTTTCATGACTTGATAGCTCATTTCTTTTTAGGTCTGAATAACTGTCCACTGGCTGGATGTACCACGGTTTATTTATCCATTTACCTACTGATGGACATTTTTACTGCTTCCATTTTGGGCAATTATGAATAAAGCTGCTCTACACATCAGTGTGCAGGGCTTTCTTTCTTTTTTCTTTTTTGGTGGTCATAAGATTTCAAGTCCTTTAGGTAAATATTAAAGAGCATTATTGCTGGATTGCATGGTAAATAAGTTTAGTTTTGTAATGACCTACGAAACTCTTTTATAAATGGTTGTTCTATTATGCATTTCAACCAACAGTGAAAGAGAGTTTCTGTTGCTCTACATCCGTGCAAGCATTTGGTTTTGTCAATGTTCTGGAATTTGTGCATTCGAATAGGTGTGTGGTGCATTTCATTTTACAATTTATTTCCTTGTGGATGTATCAGTGGAGAATATTTGCTTATTTGACGTCTTTATAACTCTTTCAAGGAGGTACCTGTTAAAGTCTTTTGGCAATTTATAAACCAAGTATTTGTTTCTGTTTTTTGAATTTTAAGATTTCCTTGTATATTTTGGATAACAGTCCTTTCACCAATGTGTCTTTTGAAAATATTTACTCCCAGATTGTGGCTTGTCATCTCATCCTCTGTTTACCATCTTTCACACTACAGAAGTTTTTAATTAAGTCTGAATTATCAGTTATTAAATCCATGGATCATGCCTTTGGCATTGTATTTTAACAGTATTCACTATTCCCAAAGGCATCTAGGTTTCTCCTATCTTATTTCCTAGGAGTTCTATAGTTTGCATTTTACATTTAGGTCTCTGATGCATGTTGAGTTACTTTCTGTGATGGGTATAAGGTCCATGTTTACATTTATTTTATTGAATGTGGATACCCAGTGGTTCGGGCACTAATTTTGAGAAACTGTCTTTGTCTCATTGTATTACCCTTGCTCATTTGTCAAAAAAGATTTGGCTACATTTATGGGGGTCCGTTTCTAGAATCTCTGTTCTGCTCCATTAAACAAGTTGTCTCATCTTTTGCCAATAACACACTGTCTTGATTATTGAGTTAGTTATAGTAAGTCTTGAAGGTGAGGAGCATCAGTTCTCGAACTCTGTTCTTCTCCTTTAATACTCTATTGGCTATTCTGGATCTTTTGCCTTCCATATAAACTTTAGGATTGGTTTAATAGCAGCCACAAAATAACTTGCTGGGATTTTGATTGGGACTGTATGGAATCTATAGTTCAACTTGGAAGTAACTGACATCTTAACAGTAAGGAGTCTCCCTATTCATGAACATGAAATATCCCTCCATTTATGAGTCCTTAGGCTGGTTAACATAAAATCTATTCTTCATGCTTCAGCACATTTAGTATGAAATAATTTTGTCAGTCTGACCATACAGAGTCTATTTTAAGTGAGCTGGGCTATATGGACTTGATCTAGTTTTCTTCACTTATTCCTCAGATCAAATGATTCAATATAAAATTTATCTAGTGCATTGTACTGTTTAGTCTCAATTTCACCCCTGAGCTTTCTCATGATCTTATAATTTCCACGTTTTACTTGAGCCTAAGTTCAAAGGTGGCTGCCTAATATTCATCTGGTAGCCATATATATATATATATATATATATATATATATATATATATATATATATTTGATTTTTTACAGAGAGGAAGGGACAGAGATAGAGAGTTAGAAACATTGATGAGAGAGAAACATTGATCAGCTCCCTCCTGCACACCTCCTACCGGGGATGTGCCCGCAACCCAGGTACATGTCCTTGACTGGAATCAAACCTGGGACCTTTCAGTCCGCAGGCCGATGCTCTATCCACTGAGCCAAACCAGTTTTGGACATCTGGGAACTTTTTAAATATTCCTGGTGGTGAAATTGTATTCTACCTTTATGAGATGTTCCCATTGGGGGGGAATTGGTTAAAAGAAACATGGTATCTCTCTGTATTATTACTTACAGTTTTATGAGACTCTCCGTTTTTCTCAAAATAAAAAGTTTAAGAAACCATTATCTTCAATTGAGTCGAATGTGCCCCTAGTGTTTCAAAATATTAAAGGCCTATATATGGATGTAATTGCAGTTTCCAAAATTTATTGTTCTCTTTCTTGCCTTGATTCTCCTTTCTTTCCAACTGAGTAGCTTTAAAAGCTTTCACATCTCATCTCTATTTTAGAGTTTTAAAGCACTGTTTATCACTTTATCCCCACCCCATATTTTTGAGACTATCATAATATCGTTCCAAACCTCCTACTGAGGGAAGGCCTATTGGGAAATATTTGAGTGGCATCTCTCACAAACTGTTTTACACAAAATACCTCTGCCTTATGTTACTATGAGACATGTATTTTAACCCCATCAAGCTCCTCAACAGCAAGCCAGTAAAGGAGACACCTCAGCTGGGTGAAGGTGGTTGACAAAGAAAGGGGAACAAAATACCACAGTCTCCAGAGCTGTAGGCCTCAGGCTCCACTGCCTCCTGTTTCAGGGAGGTTGGGTGGGGAATCTATGGGCTGGCCATGGTGTGCAGCATTGCTGTGAGGACTGGTCCAGGTCAGTACTTCCTGAAATGTTTCTATATTCTGAGGAAAAACTGAGATTCTGGTGCCCATTTTTCCTTAAGTGGTGTCAGGCCTCTTTGGGCTGAGCCAAGGTTTGGGAATGAACAGCTCCTTCTTAAATGTGCTGAGAATGTGTCCTGGGGTTTCTCTCAGGTTTCTAGGATGCCTTCTCTTCCCATGTATGTCTCCTTGATCCTGTGAGTTTGGGTAAAGAAGAAAGGGAAAAGTCCAACATAGTCAGGTATCTAGGGGAGTAGCAGGCCCTTCGGTTGTAAGAAACTTTCAATTGCAAATAGGAAATTTGTCTCTGTGTCATGTGTTGTAAACATTCCTTTCGGGTTTCTTCTACAGATTTGATAAAATGTCCTTTTCCTCATCATTGCTCAAAATTATTTTCATCACTTCCTCGGTATTTCCTCTTTATTCTGGTGAGTACATTTTCAATTCTGGATGAAGCAATTCACACATCTTAGAAAATGCAGGAGATAACATCTATTGACTAGAAATGTAGCAGCTCCTTTCATTGGGTTTGTAATACTTAAACTGGCAAAATGAAAGCAGGCATGTTACAAACCCCCTTTTAAAATTGTATCTGTGGGTTATTTCTTCTCATTTCCACCTTAGAGACATGGAGGCAGAGAGGTGGGTTAGAATGAGCAGTAGAACTTAGTTTTGTGTTCATTTATGACTAAAGATATTTACCTAATTTTTATTTTGGAGGTCACATTCTATGTTTGCTAAATGCTAATTGTAGGGACCAATGATGTCTCCTAGATTGGATAATCTTTGGCAATCTGATTTGTTGTTTGCCAGTTCTGAAGCCACTAAAGTCACAACTTTGTATAAGGTTAGAATTCATTCAAAATTTATCTTCCTTTAGTGCAAGAAGAATGGTGAATTTGAGTAAAGGAGCTGTGACACGTTGAATTGGATCCTGATCTTAGAACTGAGTACTATTTCATGATGTACTAATTTCTTCATGTTAGGTGACCTTATGCAAGGCATATTAAGTGGCATTAAAGAAGGCATTGTCTTCTCTGAACAGGATGTCTCATTTATTAAAAAATTAATAAAAAGGCCTATGGTATCTTCACAGTAGAATTTGATGATTACTGCAAAACACTTCAAATTATTTTTCACAGATGAGAATCATTTGGAATTATATTTCCAGATTTGGATGTATTTTGTGAAATACTATTTTGATATTATCACAAAAGGTTCACCTGAGAACTTGGGGTCCTGAGTAGGCAGCTTATATACAATTTTGCTACAAAAAAGTATAGGTTCTTCCACCAGAGACTCTGATTTCTTTCCCTTCTTATTTTTACATTTTCTTTTGTGTGTTTGTTGCAGAAACCTTTATTGCATCACTAAAACGCAGTCCCATGGAGGTAAGTTAATACGTATTAATTTGGAAATTAAAAAAGCTTTTAATATTTTTAAGATATTTTTTATTTATTTCAGAGAGGAAGGGAGAGGGAGAGAGATACAGAAATATCAATGACTAGAGAGAATCATTGATAGGCTGCCTTTGCATGCCCCACACTAGGGATGCACCCTACAACCTGGGCCTGTGCCCTTACTAGGAATGGAACCGTCATCTCTTGGTTCATAGATCGATGCTGCTCAATCACTGAGCGACACTAGCGGGGCAACTTTTAATTATTTTATATTGTTAGTTTTAACAGCAAATTTCACCAGACAGCCCTGCTAGTGTTGTTCTGTGGTTAAATGTTGACCCAAAAACCAAGAGACCCCTGGTTCAATTCCTGGTAAGGGCACAATCCTAGGTTGTGGGCTTAATCCCCGGTAGGGGGTCTGTAGGAGGCAACTTTTTGATGTCTCTCTTATCATTGGTGTTGCTATGTCTCTAGTCCTTCTCACTTGTTCTTTTATTAAAAAAAATTCACCAATAAAAATGTGCAACAGAATGATCCTTCAAAAGTTTTTATTTAAACTGTGCCATTATTATGCTAAGTTAAATAAATAAATTCTAGCCAGCCATATAAAAATATTTGGTATTTTGGGCAAAATAAAATATCCCATTATTTCAAAGATTACATTATTGGGCATCCTTGTTATGTGCAAGTACCTGATAAAGTTTACAGTCTATTTAAAGTAGAATTATTTCTCTAGAAAACAAGAGGATTGCAAAAATTATCCACTGAAAGGTGGATAAAAAAGAATAATTTTCATATATTCATAGAGGAGAATATTATAGAGAGGAGAAACACTTAAATAGATAAAGATTACAAAGACATTTCAAAAGTCAGTAGTCATGTAAGAATAAACACTATATTTTTTATTTAAGTAAAATTAAGAATAATGACATTACTAACCAAATTTTACATAGATATTTATAGAAATACTGACATATATGAATATATACATATGTGGTAATAATCTGCATGTATCTGATTCTCCAGCAGTTAAATCATGGAAAAAGATAGGGGCATTATTAAACTTCCTTTTTATTATTTTTTGTGGTATGAAACAATGGGGGAAATCCGATGCAGGTATAAGTAGAAGTGAGATTAGAGTGGTTACATTATAAAAATACATTCAACCATTTGTCTGCTTTTTAAAAATGATATTGGCTTTATAAAAATATAGCAATAAAATTTTATGACTAAGTAGATTGTGTATTTCCAAACCACAATATAGAATATTTTCATTCCATTTGGATGCATAGTATCTTGTACTAAGGTTAAAGACTTTTTTTTCAAAAAGTTCATTATCTGACAAATTTTATGTTGTTCTTTATGTTTGACAGCCAGACTGTAATATATATAAAGGTCATTTACATAGGTGCACCAAAGAAATGGATCCAGTCTGCGCAACGAATAAGAAAACTTACTCCAATGAATGTGATTTCTGCAGTACATTGTTGTAAGAATATAAGGTTAAATATTGGCTCTTCAAAATAATGAGGAAACCATCACAAAATGATAGGAAAACCCATGTTTTTGAAAGCCTATGCACAGTACTAGTATATATGGGAAAAAATTGTACTATCTCAGAAAATGCCACAGGATCACACTGGTACCTTTCACAGTAGTTCTCATTTGCAAAAGCAGATTTGTATTTGACCTCTCAAATATCTGCTGGATATTCTGGAAATGTACAAATCAATTAATTTAACCACTAGGACTTACGAATGAGTCTATGCCCAATATATTGACTTCTGAAGTCCATATGATAACTGATCATCTTTGTGATGTAGCAACCAAGCTACAGGGACCATAACTGAGCAACAATCACTACTTGATTACAGAAATTTGAAGTCCATCACAATGGACCTATTCATGCTAGGACGGGACTCCTCTGAGGGTCAACCTTGTCTCTGAACTCCATGACAGACTGTGAACCTTCCTTAGACAGCAGGGCATTCCAGCACCCTTCCACCCAGCCTCCTTTCCTATGTGCTTCACTCCAAAGGAGTCTGCAGTCTAAAGGGTCAGCCAGCCTTCCTGTTTTCCTCTTCATTATCTCACAAAATTATTTCCTCTTATTTAATCCCCAAAGTGGCTTCTACTTCCAGAGAACCATCAAAACAGTCTCCATTCCTCTCATCTCTCGAGTCTGGGTGGTTTCCACGACTGAACCAGGGCTGACCTTGTAGACAGAGCCAAGTAGTCCCAGATGAGGGAAGGATGTGTGAAGGTTCAGAGGAGCATGTGGGTCCCAGTTGGTTGTGGAGGTGGGGCACAGCTTCTCCACATCATGCTGCTCATTTAGAAGCACTTAGTGAAAATTATCCAGGTAATTTTAAATGATGTTTATAATGTCTCTTTCTCGATTTCTTTACAGAGAAAGTAAGAGATCTTTTGGATTTAAGCATTATGGAAAATGCAACTGACTGAACTACACACTCTTGTAGCTTTTATGGCAATCCTATTTTCCAGTGAATTCTACAGCCAATCAGAGTCTTTTTAATCAGGATTTAAAATTCCTAGGTGACCAGACAAAACCTTCTATGCTATACAAGTTGGAATATAGAGTTTTGAAAATTGTCTCTCAACTCTAAGAACTTTTGATTGATTTTCATTCTCTGTTCAATTATTTAATAGCAGTTGAAAAACTACCTTAATCGTGTGTTTGATAATATAAACCCTAATGAAATTTACAATCATAAATATTTCAATCAATACAATGTTAAATAATATTATCTTCTTTAAAAATACCTTTTGTTGATTAATGGATTAAAGCACATGATTACTTTGGTAACTAAAAGTAACTACTTTTGAAGGTAAAAGAATAACACATTACCTGGGTGTTCATTAAAATTATAGGCACTTAGGATCCTCTTCATCAGAAAGAGTCAAAGCCTCTAGAAGAGGGATCTAGGACTTGAATTCTTACAAGTACCCAGGGTCAATCTTACAATCAGAAGTATTAGGCAATATGGATTTGTATTATAAAACATAGGCCTTATCTATGATTGAATGAACTGCAAAATCTATTCAAAGCTATTGTATGATTTCTGAGGCTTGGGGTAAAATTACGTTATTTTCTAGGTCGCTCACAAATTAGTCAAGACAAAGGTTGTTAGTGTACTTGATATAATCTAGATCCAAGGTCCTTATTAGATACTAGAGGCCCAGTGCACAGATTCAAGCATCGTTGGAGTCCCTCAGCCTGGCCTGTGCCCTCTTGCAATCCAGGACCCCTTGGGGGAAGTTGGCAGTCGGACATCACCGGAGGAATGTAATAGGGCGCAAAGTGGCAGGCTGCCAGTGAGGAACCTGAGCCCAGGCCAGGCACCATGCAGCTCCTGCTCATCCTAGCTCACTGCACCTGCCTCATCACTCACAGTCCTGCTGCTGCAGAGGCAGGAGAGGCTCCAGCTACCACAGCTGCACTTGCCAGCCATGAGGCAGGTGTCCGGTGACTGCCAGTCAGCTGAGTGGCACTCCCACTGTGGGAGCACACTGACCAGCAGGGGGCAGCTCCAGCACTGAGCTTCTGCACCCTGGTAATCACTGTGTGTCATACATTAAGACACTGGATATGGGTGAGAGAATAGACAAATGCTGTGTGGAACAGAAGGAAGAATCTAGAAATAGATTAATATAAATACAGCAAACTGATCTTTGAGGAAAGAGGAAAGGCAATACAATGGAGTAAGGATAGTTTTCTCAACAAACGGTGTTGGAATAACTGGACTTCTGAATGCAGAACACCTGGACACAGACTTTAAATCCTTCACAAAATTGAGCTCAAAAAGATTATAGACCAAAATGTAAAGTGCAAAACTATAAAACTCCTAGAAGAGAATATAGGATATAACCTGGCTGAGCTTGGGTGGTAATGGCTTTTTAGATACAAAACTAAAGGCTAGGTCCACAAAGGAAATAATTGATAAACTAGAATTCATTAACATTTAAACTTCTTCTCTGTGACAGACAAAATCAAGAGAATAAGAAAAGAATGCATGGACTGGGAGAAATGTTTCAAAAAACCACATATTTTTAAGGACTGTTAATCAATATGCACAAAGAACTCTTAAAACTCAAAAATAAGAAAACAAGTAACCTGAATAAAAAAATGGGCCAAAGACCTTAACAGACAATTCATCAAATATGCATAGATGGCAAGTGAGCATATGCAAAGATGCTCTACATTATATGTCATCATACAAAGTGAAATTTAAAAAATGAGATGCCACTACAACACTAATGCACTGGGTAAATCCTGGAACACTAACAACACCAAATTCTGAGAAGGATGTAGAGCAACAAGAATTCATACATTGCTGATGGGAATCTGAAATCGTTCAGCCACTTTGGATGGCAATTTGGCAGTTTCTCTTTTTATTTTGGTAGTTTTATTTTTCAAAGAGATATATATATATATGATAGTATTACAGATACACCCCATTACCGTCCTTTATCCCTCTCTGCCAAGCCCTATGCCCCCAACTAAGCATATTCTTAACATACAATTGAGCGATCATGTTCCTTGATATTTTACCCAAAGAGTTGAGAATTTACTTACACACAAAGAATCTTTATTAATGTAGTAGCTTTATTCCCAATTGCCAAAAATTGGAAACAAAGATAACCTTCAGTACATGAATGCATAAATAAATCTGGATACATTTGGACAATGGGATATTACTCAGTGATAAAAAGTAATGAGCTATGAAGCCATGAAAAGACATGGAGAAAACCTAAATGCATATTACTAAGTGAAAAAAAAGCCAATATGAAAAGGTTATATACTGTATGATTCCAACTGTATGACAGTCTATAAAAGGTAAAACTATGGAGATAAAAATATCAGTGGTTTCTGGGAGGAAGGAAGAGAGACATGAATAGGCACAGCACAGTACTTTTAGGGGAGTGAATATACTCTAGCTGATATTTATAATGATTGATGGAGTTCATTAAACCTTTGTCCATACCCATAGAATGTACAACACCAAGAGCAAACCCTAGGGTAAACCATAGACTTTAGCTGATTATGATGTGTCAATGTAGGTTCATTCTTGGTAAAACAAAAAAAGTACATTTTGGTGAGTGATGTTGATAATGAGGAAAACAGTAAATGCATTGAGGAGGAAAATCTCTACAATTCTTTCTCAATTTTGTGGTAAACCTAAAACTGCTCTAAAAATTAAGTCTTAGAATTTAATTGAGCATATATGTATGAATTTACTTTGACTATATTTTATTCTATTGTTATGTCTAGTTTTATGCAAATATCATACTATTTTTTTATCACTATAGCTTTGTCGTCTGTGTTTACATATGAATATGTAAATATTCCAAATCTGTGGTTTTTTTCAAGATTATTTTGGCTACACTGGGTTCACTGCATTTACAGGTGTGTAATATTGCTTCAAGATCCCCATTTCAACTTTTGGAAATATACCTAGAAATGGAATTGCTGGTAATTCTATTTAAAGTTTTTGACTATTGCATTCTGTACTAGTCATAGTTGTTTGCAGTCCTACAAACAATCCATAAGGGGTCCAATTTCTCCACTTCCTTACACTTATTATTTTCTGGGTTTTTTTTTTAATAGTAATAATCTTAATGGGCATGAAATAAACACACACATACGTGTGTGTGTGTGTGTGTGTGTGTGTGTGTATTAGAGGCCCATTGCATGAAATTTGTGCATGGGTAGGGTCCCTAGGCCTTGCTGCTGATCAGGTCCAATCACGTTCACACCTTCCCACCTCCTCCTACCCTCACAGCCTGCCAAGCACTACCACCATGGTTTTGTCCCCTACCCCACCTCCCTGTTTCCCTGCTTTCTACTTCATTCCCTCATCGCCCTGAAGCTGCTGCTGCTGGTTGTCCGTCATGTTCCACGCTGCCTCTTGGTGGACAGCGCACATCATAGTGAATGATCAAACTCCTGGTCTCCCGGGTGAACACATGAGGGGACACTTTGCATATTAGCCTTATATATATATATATTAGGGGCCCGGTGCACGAAGATTCATGCACTGGGGATGGATCCCTCAGCCTGACCTGCACCCTCTCCAATCTGGGAGCCTTCAGGGGAACCCTCCCCAATCTGGGCATTTCTGTCTTTGCAATCATATGAGCGAATTGTCTGAGACCCCCAACCCAGTTTGGTTTGTTGCTCACAGAATAATAGAGGCATTTTTTTTTTTTTTTTGCTTCATTGGTGGAGATTTCCTGGAAGTATTAGGATATCTTCCCTTTAATTTTTCCTGGACACTCTGATTTTACTTATGTCTCTCACCTTTGCTTTCCCTCCATCCCACCGTAACAGTAACTTGCTCCAGGCTCACTTTGCGCTAGTGTCTAGGACAGCGGTTCTCAACCTGTGGGTCCAGACCCCTTTGGCATTCAAACGACCCTTTCACAGGGGTTGCCTAAGATCATCCAGCATATCAAATACTTAAATTATGATTTATAACAGTAGCAACGTTACAGTTATGAAGCAGCAACAAAAATAATTTTATGGTTGGGTCATAACATGAGGAACTGTATTTAAAGGGCCAGAAGGTTGAGAACCACTGGTCTAGGAGATCTGTCTGCCATCAGAACTATGATTCCCAGCATTCCTGGTGCTTCCCGTGCTCCGGGCTTCCACTTCAGGTCCTGGGGCTGCCACCAGAATTAATATTCCCAGAATGTCTGGTGCTCCCTGCACTCTTGGTTTTACCTTCCTACTCTTTCTCTGTCCCCTGGCCTCCCACTCTACCAAGTCCTCCAAGCCACCAGCTCTCCCTCTTTGCTCTCCGTCTGGCGGCTTGGGAAGCCAAGTTCCCTAAGCCACTCCGCTCTCTGCTGGCTCTCCCGCTCTGCTCTCTGCCTGGCGGCTTGGGGAGATGTGGCTCCCTCGGTTGCTCCAAGTCCCCCCAAAGCCTTCGGCTCTCCTGCTATACTCTCTGCCAGGCAGCTTGGGGGAGTGACCGAGGGAGCTACATCCCCCCAAGCTGCTGGCTCTCCCACTCTGCTCTCCATCCAGCACCTGTGTATGTAAATTAACCTGCCAATTTTGTCAGGTTAATTTGCATACTCACTCCTGATTGGATGGTGAGCATAGAGGACATACAGTCAATTTAAATGTCCTTTTTTTTATTATATAGGAGATATATAGATATAGATATAGATATAGATATAGATATATGCACTTGTTCTAATCTTTTAAGCTGCTAATTTCAACTGCACACAAAAACAAATTCATTGCAGTCTGCTTCCTTACATTATGTTACTGATGTCACAAATTCTATCTTTTTATATTGCCTACCAATTATCATATACTGGGAGGGGCAAAATTAGGTGATAACTTCTGTGTTTTCATACTCACCACTGAAAACCTATTTTGCCCCACCCTGTCTGAACATTAGGTTTTATGCTCTGGTCTTGTAACTCCTATAAAGGAATAAAAAGTGTATTTTTGAAAATTACAATAAAATAAAATCTTATAATTGTCCATGTATTTACCTTTAGTGGAGAATTTTATATTTTCATATCACTTTGATTTATTTTTTTTTAAATATATTTTTATTGATATTTTTTATAGAGAGGAAGGGAGAGGGACAGAGAGTCAGAAACATCGATGAGAGAGAAACATCGATCAGCTGCCTCCTGCACACTCCCCACTGGGGATGTGCCCACAACCAAGGCACATGACCCTGACCGGAATCAAACCTGGGACCCCTGAGTCCGCAGGCCGACGCTCTATCCACTGAGTCAAACTGGTCAGGGCTGATTTATTTTCTATTGTCCTTTTTACTTCAAATTGAAGGATTCCTTTATTATTGCTTGTAGGGTAGGTCTAATGATAATGAATAGCCTGAGCTTTAGTTTATCTGCAAATGTCTTAACTTCTCCCTCCTTGTTAAAGGACATTTTGTACCATATGATTTAAGGCATTGCTTGTCCCATCTGGTTTCAACTTGATTCCCCAGCTTTCACCTTCTCCTGCTCCAAAAAATAATTCTGGAGATCTTATGGACAGGGTAGTGATTATAGACAACAATATTATATTATAAACATTAAAGTTGCTAAGAGACTAGATCTTAGTTGTTCACACAACAACAACAAATTTAAGTGATGTGATTGAGGTATGAGCTAACACTACAGTGATAGTCATATTGCAATGTAGAAACACAGCAAATTAAGATGCTGTACATCCTAATCTTACACAATGTTCCATGTCAATTATATCCCCATAAAAAATCCACATCCTGTTCTCTAGGCAAGCTTCCCCAAACCTAGTGTAACATGTGGCTCAACTGGGAGCTTTTACAACATTCCAATGCCCAGGCCTCATCTACTAATGATTCACAATTTTGATTGCAGGATAGTACATTCATAGACATTAAAAGTTTCAAGACTAATATGCCTGTAGTTTTTTAAAATTACAATAACTAAGATTTGGAAACAGTCCAATTATCCATCGACACTAATAAAGGAGAAAGATGCAAATTACTGTAACTCTGTGATGCCCACCAACCAATGAGGAATGAGTATGCAAATTAAACCAACCAATATGGCAGGTTAATTTGCATACACAGGTGCTAAGAGGCTGAGGGCAGGGCGAGATGCAGGTGTTCTGCACCACCCCAGCTGCTCTCCACCTCTGGGCAGCATGGCAAAGTGGAAAAGCGGATCGGGGCCAGAATGAAAGCAGAAAGGCGGCTCTGGACTGCAGTGAAGGAGGAAAGGCAGCTCAGGCCAGAGTGAAGGCAGTTCCGGCAGCCAGGGGAAGGAAGGCCCATTAATGCATGAATCCTTGTGCAGCAGGCCTCTAGTTAGTAGACGAATGGATAAAAAAGCTGTGGGGCATTTACAGAATGGTATACTATGCAGCTGTAAAAATGAGGGATCTCTTATCCTTTGGGACAGCATGGTTGGACCTGGAAAATATTACGGTAAGTGAAATAAGCCAATCTGAGAAAGATAAATATCACATCATGACAGTCTCTTCAATAAATGGTGTTGGGAAAATTAAACAGATACATGCAAAAAAATGAAACTAGATCACCAGCATACACCATATACAAAAATAAACTCAAAATGGATAAAGGACTTAAAAGTAAGATGAGAAACCATAAAAATCTTAGAAGCCATAGGCAGCAAAATAGCAGACATATGTCGTAGAGATATCTTTACCAATAAGGCTCCTAGGGCAATGGAAACTGAGGAGAAAATAAAGAAATGGGACTACATCAAAATAAAAAGCTTCTGCACCTGAAAAGAAACCATCAACAAAACAACAAGAAAACCCACTCCATGGGAGAACATTGGCCAATGTTATCTCCAATAGGCTTTTCTTTTAACTCCCTGCAAGGGTTACAGCCCTCTAGGACTGTCAATTGAGTTTTGTTTTCAAAATATAAGAGTGGAATCTCACACCACATTTTTTAGTCTCATGTCAGCAGCATTTGGTGTGGTTTATTACTCCTTTCCTTCCTTTTCTTTTTTTTTTCAGAATCAGCAGAATATAATCAATTCAATGAATGGAGGAATGAAAGAAGGAGTAATAGTAGCAGGTAACACTCACCGAATGCTTCCTAAGTACTCCTTTCTTTCTTGATGTGCTTTTCAAAACTAGGCTGCAATGATATCACTCTCTTGTTGTTTCTCCTTTATCATTTCCTGTTCCCTGTGGGTTTGCTTTATTGATTTCATTTGCTATTTTGGTGCTGGTCCTAAATGTACAGTCCTCTTCTCTTTTCTATTTCCCTAAGTGATCTTATCCATTCTCATGAATTTTAATTGCAGTTTATATCAATGACTACAAATTTGTATCTCTAATCCTTGTTTCTGAATTCCAGATTCTTGATATATCCCCACTCCCACAAAGTACTTTCATGTCCTGCTCAAATCCTTTTGGCCTCTACCTCTCAGTTCAAGGGGTTCAGATTCCAACTGCCAGTATCTGCAACTCTTTGCTACAGGACTTTCTCTGAATACTGTGCCCATATACACAGAGTGTCAGAAGCACCAGAAAGTCCACACATCTTGTGGTCATCTCTCACTCATTGACTTATGAGGGTTGGTATGTAATTATGCCAGCTCCCTGCATTTAGAGTAGGATAAATCTGACATATGTTGCACACTACCTTCAGAGTCTCACTAAGGAGTGAACTCCACTTAACCACAGTGGTAACTAACCTGCTAGAAAACACAGGTCATTCATTCCCAGCATTTTCCTGCCTCTTGTCCCCAATATCATACTGATGTGTCCTCTTTTGTCTCCTGAATCAACACATTTGTTTTCTAATCTTTACCACAAAGTCTACTCCTGTGGGAACTCAGACAAAGATAAATATTTGAGATATTTCAGGATAATGAGATGATATTGAGATATCTGAAAATTAACATGTAAAGAACAATTTTTTTTATTCTCTCAGATCCCAACTCGCAGGGTGGAGGGAGGATAAAGAAATACACACTTCTCCATTTCAGAACTTCCTTAGAAGGTGGACACATTATTTTAGATCAGCAGTTCTCAACCTGAGGGAAGTGACCCCTTTGAAGGCGAACGACCATTTAACAGGGGTAGCCTAAGATCATCGGAAAACACATACATAATTACATGTTGTTTTTGTGATTAATCACTATGCGTTAATTATGTTCAATTTGTAACAATACATTTTGCATATCAAATATTTACATTACAGTTCATAACAGTAGCAAAATTAGTTATGAAGTAGCAACAAAAGTAATTTTATGGTTGGGGGCCACCACAACATGAGGAACTGTATTAAAGGGTGGAGGCTTTAGGAAGGTTGAGAACCACTGTTTTAGATGAAGGAAAATCAGTCCTTGAGCATCACAAAAGGCCCTCACTCCTCACAGGAGATGCCTCTGTAATATGCATGTGAGTGATAGACTGAGCACAGCATTTGGCAAATGGCTTGTGATATTGATCCAAACTATAACGTCTTTTTGTTTTAAAGTAGATGACATGGAACCGGTTGGTGATGACAAGAATAATTTCTACATCTAAGCCAAGGCTGCAGGCACCTATAAACATATCTCTTAACAATTCTTATTCCTAACCACAATTAACAGACGTTTGGTCCTATCCAAAATGTCCATGGAGACATTTGGGTCACATCAAAAAGTCTTTGAAATTTGATCCTGTCAAAAACATAAACACTTGCCCTGACCAGTGTGGCTCAGTTGGATGAGTGTCATTTCATGCACCTCAAGGTCACTAGTTTGATTCCTATTCAAAGCACATACCCATTTTGTGGGTTGATGTTCCCCTCCCTCCCTCACTCCCTCACTCCCTTTCTGCCTCAGTCCCTTTCCCTCTCACTCTCCCACCCTTCCTCCTTTCCTTTCTCTCTTTCCCTTTCTCTCAATAAAAACACATTACAAAAACTACGTTACAAACTAAGAAGTTATTCTTGCATTCATATAGGCCAGAATGATTAGTTATACTCTGGGTTATAGTATTAAAACATATAAGTGGTATCAGATTGTATTGGTCCAATGATTATGTTTTGCTCTCCTGGCAATAATAATCCTTCTTACCTTGGTAGCATGGCTGGCAATGACACATGGGGCAGGTACATAGGTCAGGGATCAGATCTTGCAGAAGAGTAGGATTTATATTAACTATGGACCAAATGTCTCCATGGATGTTAAGGACAGAACAAAATATGAACGATCTTTTGGCACGGACCAAATGTCTCATTGCTCATTTTAGAGAGGACAAAATGTCCTACAAGACTAATGACCATGTATGTCAACGCTGGACACTGAATATTTGAGGTGACATCTAAGAGATAAGGAAAAATCTAAAATCATGGCAGATATACCCCAAGATCCAGATATAACATTACTTTGTGCTTATTCAATTTGTTCCTAGAATTATTAATCTCTCCAAAAGCAAATAATTTAGAATATTTTATAAAAGACTTGTGTTAGGGAAAAAATATCACCACTGAAGTAGACCTATGGGTGGGAAACATCTAACTCTGAAGGCACAAGCATTTAATCTTACATTTCATTTACAAGACCTTGGAAATCAGCATTTTCCTTATTTATTTAAGAATCACCAGAGTTCTCACTAACAATTCTGACTCCTAGACTTCTCCAGTATAACTTCTGATTTAGTCGGGCTAAGAAGAGGACCAGGGAATTATACCAAATATCTATTCTTTCCCCCGCCACTGTTTTAGTTTCTCTGGACGCATGAGGTATTTGGAAGGCAGTTATCTGATCACTAATTTTTCTCCTGGTACCAATAAGCTAACATTTTAGATAGGTGACATTTGTCTAAATCAAATAGGCTAGTCTTAGCACACCTTCATTCTCTCAATGAATTCCCAGATTTTCTAGATATTGATACAGAAATCAATTACAAGGAGGTATTCTAAAAAACTCATTACTACTATCATAGATATTTTTTCTGACCAAGTCACAGTAAGGTTTTTTTGAAATTAGTTCATAATCACTTTATTACAAAACACAATTATTTACTAAAATTTGCTATTACACTCTTCAAATAGTTTAATATGGTTGATAAAACCCACAGATAGTTTCCAGAGGCACTTACTTTTATAACCAGGCACCAATTAGCTATAAACAGCTTGAAGATATCATCACTAGTTTAAACATAGAATTGTTCTGTTGGTTATGTGAGGCTGCATCAAGTTAAAACTCTTCAGCACAGCAAAAGAAACAAACAACAAATAAAAAGACAACCTACAAAATGGAAGCAATTTTTGTAAACCATATATCTCATAACATCTGAAATATATACAGAACTCATAGGCCGAAATAACAATAAAAATTCAATTAAAAATTGGCAGGTGTGGCTCCGTGGTTCAGCATCAACCCATGAGCCAGGAGGTCTAGGTTTGATTCCCAGTTAGGTTACATGCCTGGGCTGTGAGCTTGATCCCCAGTAGGGGCATGGAGGAGGCAGCTGATCAATGACTCTCATCAGTGATGTTTCCAGCTCTCACTCTCTCGCTCTCCCTCTCCCTTCTTCTCTTTGAAATACATTTTAAAAAATGGGCAAGGGATTTGTACAGACAATTTCTGAAGAGCACATGCAAATGGCCAACAGGTACATGGAAATGGACTGGAAAATCTTCAGGGAAATAAATACCAATCAAAGCCACAATGCGATATCACCACACACCTGTCAGAATGGTTATCATCAAGATGACAAACTAATCTTGAAAAGGATATGAAGAAAAGGAAATCCTTGTACACCATGGGTGGGAATGTAAGTTGGTATAAATAAGATGGACAACAGAATGGAGGTTCTTCAAAAACTTAAAAATAAAACTGCCATCTAACACAGAAAAATCCCACTTCTTGGTAAATAAAATGGAAATGAAATAAGTTATGTCCAACATATAAATGGATAAAGAAGATGTTATATACACAATAGGATGTTATTCAAGCATGATACAGAAGAAAATCCTTCCATTTGTGAAAACACAAATGGTCTTTGAGAGCATTATGTCAAGTGAGCAATGTCAGACAGAAAACAAATACTGTATAATAATGTCACACACATGGAATCTTAAAAAGCTTACTACATAGAAACATTGAGTAGAAAGGTGGTTAAGAGAGTCTGAGGACTTGGGAAAATAAAGATATGTTGATCAAAGGGTACAATGTTGGAGTTAAAATTTGAATAAGTTCTGAAGACATGCAAAGCATTGTGATTATAGTTAACAATAAATCAATGTTCCTAAGAGATTAGATTTTAAATGTTCTCACCCCAAAAAAGAAATGATTATGTGACATTGTAGGGGTTTATCTAGCTATGGTGTTAATCTTATATAGTATACAAATGTATCCAACTAACAGGTTGTAGACCTTAAAACCACACAATGTTTACGTCAATTGTATTTCCCTAAAAATAACCCCCTTCAAAGGCCAAAGTTGTTAAGGAAATGTAAATTAACCACAATGAGATACTACTCTATTTCTAACATAGTGCTAGACATTATAAAGACTGATAACACCAAGTGTTGGTGAGGGTGTGGAGCAACTAGAACTCTCAGGCACCAATGATGGGAATGCAAAGCAGGACAATACTTTGGCAAAGAATTCGGCAGACTCTTTAATAAGAAGAAACTTTAACCTTATGAACTACTCTGTGTTCCAGTCCGTCCACTGCTAGGCATTCACCCAAGTGAAATGTAAGCATATGCTTAAGAAAGACATGTATATGAATATTTGTGGCAACTTTATTTCGTATATTTTCAAATTGGACAGAATGCAAATGTACTGATAACACACAACAACACAGATGTTTCCCAAAATAATTTTACTGAATGAAAGGCAAACTAGGATACATATAGCATTATTATGTCTATGTAAAATTCTAGAAAAGGCAAACTAATCCAAAGTGATAACAGCTCACAAGCTGCCTGGGGAGAGAGGAAGGGATGGACAGGAGGAAACTTTGGGTGTGATGGATATATTCACTATCCTGAATGTAAAGATCATTTCGGGGTGTATACATATGTCAAATTTATCAGACTGCACAGTTTAGTATGTGAATTTTATTATATGTTAATTATACCTTAGAAAAGCTGCTGGGAAAATATTGTAAAGTTTTTGTTATTTTTGCTAGTATATATTGGCCTCATATCCTTTAACTATAATACTTTTTTTTTAATTTTTGTAATTGCCCACATCCCTTTTTTTTGGTCTCTTACCAGAGGGGACGGGGGTGGGGGGGGGAGAGAGAGAGAGAGAGAGAGAGAGAGAGAGAGAGAGAGAGAGAGAGAGAGAGAGAGGTGAGAGAGCCACATTGATTGGTTGCCTCTTGCTTGGGCCCCTTCCAGGCCAGAGATGGACTCTGCAAGTGAGGTACATGCCCTTGACCAGAATCGTACCTGGGACCCTTCAGTCCTCGGTCCTAAGATCTATCCACTGAACCAATAGTCTAGAGCTGTAATTGCCTTTTAAAATATACATTTCTTAGGCCATTATGCAGTGGCTATTTGCTAATAGAGACAATTTTACTTTTCTTTGTCAATTTTAAACTCTCTCACCCTTCTGCTTTTTCTTTCTCCTTCCTTGATTGCACTATGAGATCTTTTCATCTTATGTGGAAGCAATAAAAATTACAGCATGAATTACACTGTTTGCTGTGTTTCATGATGTCCTTCATCAAGCTTAGTATCTACTTACATTTTAGTCATCAAAATTATTTTTATCATGAATATCTGTCTATTGAGCTGGTCATATGATTTTCTCCTTTACTTTGTTAATATGGTGAATTACATTTGTTAGTTGTCAAATGTTGAATCAACATTGAGCTCTGGAGTATTCTACTTAATCTTTTAAAAATATTGCAGTATTTCATTTCCTGATATTTTTCAATAAATGATACAGCCCTTTTTTGTAACAGGGTTTCATTAACTATTTGAAAATGCTTCTGTCTTTATTTTATGTTTATTTGGTACAGGCACTTTTATGCATTTTTTTATATAAAAACATTTAACAATTGCATGCAGCTATTTAATTCATTTTTTATAAATGAGTTAACTTTAATTAGATAATACATACAAATTTTAAGATTTATAACATACTAAGCCACAGATCTAAGACATGGAGCACAGTTGTCTACATTCTTTTGTTGTTGTTAATGCTCACTGGAACATATTTTTGCCATTGGTTTTTAGAGACAGTGGGAGAGAGTGGGAAAAGGGGAAACAGAGAGAGAGAAATATCAATGTGAGAGAGACACAGGTATTGGTTGCTTCTCCCACGTGCCCCAGTAGGGGCTGGGAATGAATCCTAAACCCAGCTATGTGCCCTTGACTGGGAATCACACCCCAAATCCTTTAGTGCATGGGTTGTCGCTCTAACCACTGAGAAACACCAGCCAGGCTGGCTCTGGATTCTTAAGAATAACCTATCATTATCATTTAAGAGTTTCTTTTTTTTTGAGACTGGATCACAGAAATTTGAAACAAACTACATTTCCAAAAGAAGCCTAACCTAAATGTGTGAACCAAGCTACCCCCACACAGGTTTGTATGTATTTCCACTAACGATGAAAGCTCTGGTACATGGAGGCAGGAAGACTGATGTAATAGTGTCCCAGAGATTGCTCTGTGGCTCTAGCTCAGTCACATTCAACTGTAGCTGCAAGTTACCATCATTTAGAAACTTATTAAAACACCAGTTACTAGGATCTCATATAGCAAATGGAATTGCAACCTTGGGGAGGGAACATGGGCACAGGTAATTTTACAAAGTTCTCCAGGTACCTCTCATAGCTGTCTATGTTTTAAAACTACTGATGTTCCAGACATATTTGCAAATTGTAGTTTCTGACATTCTTTTCCTGCCTTATCTCCTGATCCTACACAGCTCCCTTGCTTAGAAAGACTTCATGTCTTACTTATTTTAGGATCTATAGACATACTTATCATTTCCTCCCCTCCCCATTCATCATGCCCATCAGATAAAATTGTCCTCTAAACTTCTGCTGTAGGACTGGCTTTGATGACCTCTGTGTGTGGCAACTTCCAAGTCACTGCCAGGACATATGATCCCTCTGTGTCCCTTTACTCCTGACATTTGTTTTCCTAGAGCAGTATTTAAAATACACTGCTCCACATAGTGGAGTTAGCTGAGGTTGCACAAGTAAACAAGACAGCCTCCCTTTGTACTGTGTCTTCTTGAGGTGGGTAACATGGGACACACATTGTTGTGGGTGCGTTTTTTTGTATAGTATTGCTGTCAGGACTACTTCAGCTCTGGTCCTTCTGGGAATAATTGTCCTGGTTCTCTGAAAGATAAATTGAGCATTCAAAATGCATGTATTCTTAAATGCTACAGGAGGTAGTTTCATTGAGCTTTTCCCCATATGTACCACTTAATATGCTTACTTTTAATTGATTTGGGTGCAGAAGGAAAAAAGGGAACAGTCTTCCCTATGAAAAGTAAAGGGGTTTAGCCCTGCCCAGTATGACTCAGTGGTGGGAGTGTCAGCCTCCCCTTCTCCCAAGAAGGTTCCCTAGTTTGATTTCTGGTCAAGGGCAAGTATCTAGTTTACAGGTTCAACCCTGTCACTGGTCTGGGTACCTGCAGGATTTCCCTCCCTCTTTCTGTGGTTCCCTCTTTCTCTCCCTCCCTCCTTCCTTTCTGTTTCCCTCCTTCTCTCTACCTCTCTTCCTTCCTTCCAATCTCTGAAAAGCAATGAAAAAAAATAATCTTTGGGTAGGAATTTATTTAAAAAGTATGGTATTTAATGGTATTCACATTTCCCCAGGTTTCTCCTATCTTATCACCTAGGAGTTTTAAAGTTTGCATTTTATATTAGGTATGTGTTTCATTTGGACTTAATTTCTGTGATGGGTATAACATCTGTGTTTACGCTTATTTTATTGGATGTGGATATCCTGTTGTTTAGGCACTCTTTTGAGAAACTATCTTAGCCTCATGGTAATACCTTTGATCATTTGTCAAAAATCAGTGGTGAATATTTAAGGGGGTCTGTTTCTGGTATCTCTGTTCTGTTGAATTAATCTCTGTTCTGTTGAATTATCTTGTCTCCTCTTCTACCAAGGCCCAGTCTTGATTATTGAGTTACTTATAGTGAGTCTTTAAGTTGAGTAGCATCAGTCCTCCAACTCTTTTCTTCTTCAATAATCTCTGGCTATTCTGTTTTTTTATTTCCCTTTCCATATAAACTTTAGAATTGGTTTGATAGCAGCCACACAGTAACTTGCTGGGATTTTGATTGGGACTGTTCTGAATCTATAGGTCAACTTGGGAGTAACTGACATCTTCACAGTAAGGAGTCTCCCTATTCATGAACATGAAATATCCCTCCGTTAATGAGCCCACAGGCTAGTTAACATAAAATCCATACCTCATGCTTCAGCACATTTGGTTTGAACTATTTTTGTCAGCCTGACTATACAGACTCTATATTAAGCCAGCTGGGCTATACTGACTTAATCTTATTTTCTTCATTTATTCCTCAGATCAAATGATTCAATATAAAATTTATTTAGTGCATTGTACCATGTAGTCTCAATTTCACTCCTGAGCTTTCTTTCTCTTATGATCTTATTATTTCCACATTGTACTCGAGCCTAAGTTCAAAGCTGGCTGCCTAATATATATCTGGAAGCTTTTTAAATATTCCTGGTGGTGAAATTGTACTATAGCTTTATGAGATGTCCCCTTGGGGTAAATTGGTTAAAAGGAACATGACAACTCTCCGTACTATTACTTACAGCTTCATGAGACTCTACATTTATCTCAAAGTAAAAAGTTTAATAAACCAAATCTCCAATAGAGTCTAATGTGCTTCTAGTGTTGCAAAATACTAATGGCCTATATATGAGTGTAATTACAGTTTCCAAAATTTATTCTTCTCTTTCTTGCTTTGATTCTCCTTCCTTTCCAACACAGAAACTTGAAAAGCTTTCACATATCTCCTCCATTTTAGGGTTTTAAAGCACTGTTTATTACTTTATCCCCATCCCATGCTTCTGATATCATAAAATTATCCCTAACCTCCTGTTGAGGGAAGACCTATTGAGAAATATATGAGTGGCATCTCTCACAAGTTGTTTTACACAGAAAACCTCTGCCTTATGTTATTATGAGCCATGTATTTTAACCCCATCAAGCTCCTCAACAGCAAGCCAGTAAAGGAGACTCCTCAGCTGGGTGAAGGTGGTTGACAAAGAAAGGGGAACAAAATAGGCACAGTCTCCAGAGCTGTAGGCCTCAGGCTCCACTGCCTCCTGTTTCAGGGAGGTTGCGTGGGGATTCTATGGGCTGGCCATGGTGTGCAGCATTGGTGTGAGGCCTGCTCCAGTCAATTCTTCCTGAAATGTTGCTATATTCTGAGGAAAAACGGAGATTCTATTTCTATATTTCCTTAAGTGGTGTCAGGTTTCTGTGGGCTGAGCTAAGGTTTGGAAATGAACAGCTCCTTCTTAAGTGTGCTGAGAATGTGTCCTGGTGTTTCTCTCAAGTCTTTATGAGGCCTCCAGTTCACAGGTATGATGACTCCTTGATCCTGTGATCTTGTGCAAAGAAAAAAGGGAAAGTCCAATATATTTAGGAATCTAGGGGAGTAGCAGGTCCTTTGCCTGTAGAAAACTTTCACTTATAAGTAGGAAATTTGTCTCTGTGTCATGTGTTGTAAACATTCCTTTTGGGTTTTTTCTTCAGAGTTGATAAAATGTCTTTCTTCTCATCAAGTATCAAAATTATTTTCATCACTGCCTTGGCATTTTCTCTTTACTCTGGTGAGTACATTTCAATTCTGGATGAAACTATTCATGTATCTTAGAAAGTGCAGGAGACGACTTCTATTATATTGAAATGGAGCATCTTCTTTTATTGGGTATGTAATATTTTAACTGGCAAAATGAAAGGGGGCAAGTTAAAGCGCCCTTTAAGAAATTACGTCTGTGGATTGCTTTTTCTCTTTTCCATTCCTCTATCAGTGGACTCTAGAGCAATGGAAGCAGAGAGGTGGGTTTGAATGAGCAGAACTTAGCTATTTGTTCATTTATGACACAAAATATATACTTTATTACTATTATTATATTTTGTAGGTCAGATGCTATGTTTGCTAAATGCAGAGTATAGGCAGTAATGATGTCTCCTAGATCTGACATTCCTGGCAATCTGATTTGTTGTGTGCCAGTTCTGAGGGCATTAAAGTAAAAACTTTGTGTGAGGGGAGAACTCAATCATCCCTCACCTGGAAATTTATCTTTCTTTAGTGAAAAGAGACTGAAGAATTTGAGTAAAGCAGTTGTAATGTGTTAAACAGATCATGGATATTAGAACTAACTACTATTTCCTTAAGTCTTAATTAATTTCTTCAAGTTAAATGACTTTATACAAGGCATATTAGAGACATTAAACAAGGCAATGTCTCCTCTGACTAGAATGTCTCATTTATTAAAAAATAAATTAAAAGAAACATGGTATCTTCACAAGAGATTGGTGATTGCTGCACAACACTTAAATGTATTTTTCACAGATAAGAATAATTTAGAATTACATTTCCAGATTTAAGTTATTTTGTGAGCTTACTATTTAGATACTACCACAAAAGGCTCATCTCAGAAACTGGAGGTACTCAGTAGGCAATATTTGTAGTATTTTGCTATTAAAATTTATAGGTTCTTCTCACAGAGACTCTGATTGTTTTCCTATTCTTTTTATTTTTACATTTTCTTTTGTGTGCTGGTTGCAGGAAATTCTCTTGCACTTGCAAGACGCGTGCGCAAACCAGTAAGTTTAATTTTGATTAATTTTAAAATTGAAAAGGTGAAATTTTATTGTTCCATATTGTAGGTTTTAATGGGAAATTTCATCAAACAGCCCTGTCAGTGTTGCTCAGTGGTTAACCTTCCACCCATTAACCACGAGGTCCCTGGTTCACTTCCTGGTCAGGGCACATGCCCAGATTTGGGCTAAATCCCCAGGAGGGGTATGCAGAAGGCAGGCAATGGATGTCGCTCTCTCATTGATATTCCTATCTAGCTATGCCCTCTCCCTACCTCTATTAAAAAAATTGACCAAACAAAATGTGTAAAAGAGTAATTCTTCAAAAATTTTTTAAAACTGTGCCATTATTATGCTAGATTAAATGAAATTAAGCCAGCCATAAAAAAACTATTTGGTATTTTGGACAAGATAAAAATATCCTATTACTTCAAAGATTCCATTATTGAGTATCCTTGTTATTTGCAAGCATCTAATAAAGGTTACAGTGCATTTAAAGTAGAATTGTGGCCCTAGCTGGATTGGCTCAATGGACAGTGTGTTGACCTGAGGACTGAAGAGTCCCAGGTTTGAGTCAAGTCAAAGGCACATGCCCAGGTTCCAGGGCTCTTTCCCCAGGGGAGCCTGCAGGAGACAGACAACCAATGATTCTCTCTCATCATTGATTTTTCTCTCTCCCTCTCCCTCTCCCTTCCCATCTGGAATCAATAAAAATATTTTTTTAAAAAAGGAATTCTGTCTCAATACTGTAACTTAGATTCGTACTTGAATTTCTAACCTTCCCTGTGCAGTCTCAACAACTGTATGAGCCATTAGTTAAAATCTCTTTCTGTCTCTTCTTTAAAAAATAAATAAAAGAAAAAGAAAAAAATAAAGTAGAATTGTTTAGCCTACCAAAACAGGAGGATTACAAATATTATTCACTTAAAGGTGGATAAATTAATAATTTTCATATATTCACAGAGCAGAATATTATATAGAGGGAAGAAACAGCTAAATAGTTAAAGTTTACAAAGACATTTTAAAAGCTGGTATATCAGAATGTATGCCATTTTGTTTATTTAGGTAAATTACCAAAACTGACTTTACTACCCAAATTTTATATACCTAGGCAAATACAGTGGGGCCTTCACTTACGAGGGTCCCGACTAACGAGTTTTTCGAGATACAAGCTGTCTCTCGGCCAATTTTTTGCTTTGAGTTGCGAGCTAAAATTCGGGTTACTAGCCAGCTCCAGACACCCCACCACTAGTTGGCGCAGCGAACATCACAGTGCATGCCACAACATCAGCCCAGCATCACCTGTCTCACTTGTTCACAACTGCATTGACATACGAGTAATTTGAGTTAGGAGCTCCGTCATGGAACGAATTAAACTCGTAAGTCAAGGCCCCACTGTACTAATGTATTGAATATGTACATCTATGCTAATAATCTCAATGTGTCTGATACTGTAATAGTGAAACCATTGAGAAATATAGGGAAATTATTAAAATTTCATTTTACTAGACCTTGTGGCATGAAATAATGGGAAAATCTTATGCAGGCATGAGGAAAAGTGCAACAAGAGTGGGCAATTTATAAAAATACATTCAGACATTTGTCAGTATTTTATAAATGATTTAGGGTTTGTAAAAATGTATCAACAATATTTGATGACTAAGTGGGAATTATTTCCAAACCTCATTATAGATTTTCATTCCGTTGGATGCACGGCATCTTGTACTAAGGTTAAAGAACATTTTATTGAAAAGTTCATTACCTGACAAATTTTATGTTCTTCTTTATGTTTAACAGCCAAACTGTGATGCATATAAGGGTCGAACATTTACTTGCTCCAACCATGTGGATCCAGTCTGTGCAAACACGGGTCGTACTTACTACAATGGATGTGTTTTCTGCGCTGTAATGTTGTAAGCACACCAAACAATGAAGAAACCATCACAAATGATAGGAAAACCCAAGTTTCTGATAGCCTAGGCACAGTATATATGGGAAAAATGTACTATCTCAGTAAAAGTCACAGAATCACACTGGTACCTTTCCCAGAAATTCTCATTTGCAGAAGCAGTTTGCTATTTGACCTCTCAATATAACTCTGCTGGATATTTTGCAAATGTACAAATCAATTAATTAAGTTTAATCATTATGACTTACAAATGCCACCCTATGACCAATATATTGAATTCTGAAGTCCATATGATAACTGATAATCTCTATGATGTAGCTTCAAGCGACAGGGGACATAATTGAGCAAGAAACACTACTTGACTACAGAAATTTGAAATCCATTACAATGGGCCTATTCATGCTAGAGGGTATCCTTTGACTTTGTGACATCTTGTCTTCTGGGATCCATGACAGACTGCAAACCTCCTTTAGAGAGTAGGGCATTCCAGGACATTTCCACCCAAGCTCGTTTTCTATATCCTTCACTCCAAGGAATTTGCAGTCTAATGGTTCAGCCAGCCTTCGTAGCTCCCTCCTCATTTTCTCTCAAAGTTACTTCCTCTTATTTGATCCCAAAATAGGCTTCTACTTCTAAAGAATCATTCAAACAATCTCCAAACCTTTCCTCTCTCCAGTATGAGAGGGTTCCAAGACCGAGCCAGGACTGAACACCTAGGAAGAGTCAAGTAGCCCAGATGAGGGAAGGATGTGTGCAGGGCGGGGGAACACATGGGTCCCAGCTGCTGGCTGAGGTGGAGCACAGCCTCTCCACAATGGGCACTTAATGCAATACCCAGGTAATGTTAAATGCTGTTTATAACAATTTCTCTTTCTCTTTTTTTCTTTACAGAGACACTTATATACCATTTAAATTTCAGCATTATGGGAGATGCCTGGATAGTTAGGGCAATCCTATTTTGCAGTGGATTCTACAGCCAATGAGAGTCTTTTCAATCAGGGAGTTAAATTCCTAGGTGACAAGACAAAGCCTTCTATTCTATACAAGATGGAATATAGAGTGTTTAAAATTGTCTCTCACTACTAAGAACTTCTGATTTTCATTCTCTGTTCAATAATTAAATAGCAGTTGAAAAACTATCTTAATCATGTGTTTGATAATATAACACATAATACAATTTACAATCATAAATATTTCAATCAATAGAATGTTAAATTATATTATCATTTTTCAAAATACCACCTTGCAACCAAAAATGTTGGCAGAGTAAGTGGATGCTTCGTGGACATGCTCCCAGGAACAAACTGGAATTACGACTAACATACAGAGAAACTTCCTGAATAATCAATGGAAAAGATGCAGGATAGAACCCTCAGACCCCAAGACCGAAAGTGGAGACCACATAGAGACCAGTAGGAGGGGTGGAGGCGTGAAAGCTCTGGCCAGGCACCCACAGACTGCAATTGAGGTCCTGGAGACATATACCAGCTGTGGATGATTGCTAGTGAGAACTCTGAGATCTATCCCCAAGCTGGGCCCCCACCACCAGCAGAGAGCACCAATACTAACAAGGGTACCCACATAACATCTGTCTATGAAAAGCAGCAGGGTGCTGTCTGCCAGGGAGTGACAAACCAAAATTCTGGCACCCTCTTAAAGGGCCATTGCACAAAATGCCCTGTGACGTCACCCACCTGTGCTCTGGGAGAGGGAGGGTAAAGTGATCTGGAGCTGTGAGAGTAGAATCCAGGACTGGGGACTAGAGAATACAGCTCAGAAGGCAGACACCCCAAGTTTCCTGGGCTGAGTCATTCCCTCACACAGCAAAGGACATCTTTCCCACGTAGACATTTGCCTTGCCTGGGGGGAAGATTGCTGATACACCTTATTGGAAAACACCTTTCCCTGAGGTCATTAAGAGATAAAAAATACAATTAGCCTGCAGGCAGAAACAACTACCCCAGCCTGTTGAAAAAACTCTCAACACACAAGAGGATGATTGCCTGGGGGGGCAACTCAAGTTGGAATCCTATCAGTCTGTAGGCAGAGGAGGTCTCTGGAGGCTTTGAGTCTTTGCCTGATATAATTAGTCAGAAACAGCCTTTAACCCTTTGCGGTCCAATGTTACTTTTGGAATTCAAACAGTCTGGTCCAAATCAATTGAGGGGATTAAATGTTGAAGTTTTTAATGTTCTTATTGCTTGACATTGGACCTGCTCCTAGCGCCTGGTCTGTCGAGTCAGCCTCGAGGTTGGACCGAAAAGGGCCAACACTATCCTGCACTAGAGATTGAGAGGTGTAGAGGGTATGCCTAGTACATAGTCACAAACCCAAACTGACAGCCAAAATGAGACAAGAAACAACCCCCAGATAAAAGAACCAGAGAATTCTCCAGAAGAAAATATAAATGAAGCAGAGGTAAGAAATACATCTGAAACAGAGTTCAGAGTAATGATGGAAAAGATGCTCAACAGCATGAAAAAATGATATAGTAACTATGAAAAAAAACACCGTCTGAGATAAAGAAAGACATAATGAAAATAAAGAACATAGGAAGGAATACACAACAGATTAGCAGAAGCTGAGTATTGAATCTCTGAATTAGAAGACAGAGTTGAAAAAAATCAATCAATCAGAGAACCAAAAAGAAAAAAAAAAATTAAAAAACAGGAAGAAAGCTTAAGGGAGCTGTGGGACAACATGAAACATAACAATATTAGAATAGCGGGTGTGCCAGAAGAGGCAGAAAGGGAGAAAGGAATAGAGAATGTGTTTGAAGAAATAATGGCCCAAAACTTCCCTAACCTGGTAAAGATAAAAGTCACACAAGTTCATAAGGCACAGAGAACCTCAAGCAATAAGAACCCAAAGAGGCCCATGCCTAGACACATCGTATTAAAATGCCAAAAATCAAAGACAAAGAGAGAATCTTAAAGGCAGTAAGAGAAAAGAAAACTGCTACCTAAAATGAGTTCACATGAAGCTGACACCTGATTTTTCATCAGAAAATGTATAGGCTAGAAGGGAATGGCATGGAGTACTCAAGGTAATGGAAAGCAAGGATCTGAAACCAAGATTACTATATCTAGTAAGACTATCATTCAAAATAGATGGGCAAATAAAGAGCTTCCCAGACAAACAAAAAAAGGGTAAAGTAGTACATCACCACCAATCCAGCATTACAAAAAGTGCTAAAGGACTGCTGTAATGAGTAGAAGAAACAGAGAGAGAAAACCTAGCCATACTGAATTAAAATGGCAATAAATAATTACCTATCAAGAATAACCCTAAATGCAAATGGATTAAATGCTCCAATCAAAAAGCATCGCGTAGGTGAATGGATACAAAAACATGACCCAACTATATGCAATCTACAAGAGATCCACATCAAAACAAAAGACACACAGAAGATATGAATGCACAGAAAAAAACTTTCCATGCAAATGGAAAAGAAAAAAAAAATGGAGTAGCAATACTGATATTCAACAAGCAGACTTTTAAAAAAAAGGCCATAGCAAAAGACAACAAAGGTCACTACATGATACTAAAGGGATCAATCCAACAAGAGGATATAACCCTGGTAAACATATACGCACCTAATATAGGGGCACCTAAATATATAAGAAAACTTCTAGAGGACTTTAACAGAGAGATTGATAACACTAGTCATAGTAGGGGACTTTTAACCCTCCTCTGACTTCACTGGATAGATCTTCCAGACAAAAACTTAACAAGGAAACACAGACTCTAAAGGACACAATGGATAAGATGGATTTAATTGACGTTTATAGAATACTAGAGGCCCGGTGCACAAAAATTAGTGCACTGGCAGGTGGGGGGGTGTCCCTTAGCCCCACTTGTGCCCTCTCACAGTCTGGGCCCCCTCGGGAGATAACGACCTGTTGGCTTAGGCCTGCTCCCGGGTGGCAGGGCTGATGGGGGGGGGGCAATTGTGGTACCACCCCCTGTCATGCACAGAGTAGGGCGGATCAGGGGGTTGGGGCGCCTTCCTCTGTCACACACAGAGCTGGCTGATCAGGGGGTTGGGGCACTGCCCTTGTCACGCACAGAGCAAGGCTGATGGGCAGGGGGGAGGGTTGGGGTGCCGCCTCCTGTCACTCACAGAGCAGGACCAATTGGAGGGTTGGGGCGCTGCCCCCTGTCACGCATAGAGCAGGACGGATCAGGGGTTTGGTGCGCTGACCTTTGACATGCTCAGGGCAGGGCTGATCAGGAGGTTGTGGCACTGCCCCCTGACACACTCAGGGCAGGGCCGATCAGGAAGTTGGGGCACTGCCCTCTGACACGCACAGAGCAGGGCCGATCTCGGGGTTACGGCGCCGCACCCTGTCAGGCTGCTCCAGGGGCTGGGAGGCCTCGTGGCTCCGCTGATCCTGGTGCCAGGAGGCCTCACTGTTCCATTGATCCCAGTGCTGGGAGGACTTATGGCTCCGCTTGATGCCCGTGCTGGGAAGCCTCACCGCTCCGCTGATCCCAGGGACGGGAGGCCTCACTGCTTGGCAGCTTTGGGGCTGTGTGGCTTCGCTCCAACACTTGGAGCCTGCATATGCAAATTAACCACCATCTTTGTTGGCGGTTAATTTGCATATTGCCTTGATTAGCCAATGGGAAGCATAGCGGAGGTACAGTTAATTACCCTTTTTGTCTTTTATTAGATAGGATAGCACCACAATGCAGCAGAATATGCATTCTTCTCAAGGAAACATGGATCATTCACACAGATAGACAACATATTAGGACACAAAACAAGTCTCTACAAGTTCAAAAAGATTGAAATCATATCAAGCATCTTCTCATATCACAGTGGAATGAAAAGAAATTAAAAATAAACTATAGTAAGAAACACCCCAAACATTCAAACACATAGAAACTAAATAGCATGTTATTAAAGAATGAATGGGTTAATAATGATATCAAGAAAGAAATAAAAGACTTCCTAGAAAAAATTAAAAATGACAACACCACAAGCCAAAATCTCTGGGACACAACAAAAGCATTCCTGAGAGGAAAATGCATAGCACTACAGGCATACCTCAAAAAAAAAAGAAAGTCAGCAATAAACTATTTAATCCCAAAACTTAAAGAAATACAAAGAGAACAACAAGAAAAGCCCAGAGTAAGTAAAAGAAAGGAAATAATAAAGATTAGAGCAAAAACAAATAATATAGAAACAAACAAACAAAAAATACAAAAACTGAATGAAACCAAGAATGTTTTTTTTGAAAGGATAAACAAAATTGATAAACCATTAGCAAGACTCACCAAGAAAAAAAGAGAGAGGACACAAACAAATAAAATGAGAAATAAAACTGGAGAAGTAACCACTGACACCACAGAAATACAAAGGATTGTAAGAAAATACTATAAACAACTATATGCCAACAAGCTGGATAATGTGGATGAAATAGACAAATTCCTAGAAAAATATAATCTCCCAAAACTGAATCAGGAGGAATTGGAAAACCTGAATAGGCCAATAACAACTGAAGAAATAGAAGCAGTAATAATAATAAAAAAAACACCTACCACCAAACAAAAGACCAGTTTGAACAGCTTCAGAGGGGAGTATTACCAAACAGTCATAGAAGAACTAATACCTATACTCCTCCAACTATTTAAGAAAATCCAAGAGGAAGGGACATGCCCAAATTTTTATGATGCCAGCATTATCCTAATTTCAAAACCAGATAAAGACACTATAAAGAAAGAGAATTACAGGCCAATATCCCTGATGAACATAGATGCTAAAATCTTCAACAAAATATTGGCAAATCGCATCCAGCAATATATTAAAAAGATCATACACCATGATCAAGTGGGATTTATTCCAGGGATGCAAGGCTGGTATAATATTCCCAAATCAATAAATATGATACATAACGTAAACAAATTGAAAGACAAAAATCACATGATCATAGATGAAGAGAAAGCATTCAAAAAAATCCAATACCCGTTTTTGATAAAACTCTCAGCAAAGTGGGAATAGACAGTATATCTCAATATGATAAAGGCCATATATGACAAACCTACAGCCAACATCACACTCAATGGGCAAAAACTGAATCCATTTCCCCTAAGAACAGGAATAAGACAGGAATGCTCACTTTCACCACTCCTGTTAGACACAGTACTGGAAGTGCTAGCCATAGTGATTAGACAAGAAGAAGAAATAAAAGGCATCCATATTGGAAAAGAAGAAGTAAAGCTGTCATTATTTGCTGATGGCATGATATTCTACATAGAAAACCCCAAAGGCTCCTTCAGAAAACTATTAGACTTAATGAATTTAGTAATAGAGCAGGATACAAAATTAACACCCAGAAATCTCTGGCTTTTTTATACACCAATAATGAAATCTTGAAATATTTCTCACAGAAAGGGAAACTAAAAAAACAACCCCATTTACTATTGCAGCAAAAAAATACTAAGATACCTAGGAATAAACTTAACTAAGGAGGTAAGAGATCTGTTCGTGGGAAAACTACAGGACATTGAATAAAGAGATAGAGGAAGACATAAACGAACAGAAGAATACAATGCATTTATGGATTGTTAGAATCAACTCATTAAAATGTACATACCACCCAAAGCAATCTACAGATTCAATGCTATCCCCACTAAAATACCAACAGCATATTTCACAAACCTAGAACAAAATCTGCATAAATTCATATGGAACTTAAAAAAGACCCCGAAGTGCTGCAGCAATCCTGAAAAAGACGAACAAAGTTGGAAGGATCACAATACCAGATATTAAGCTATATTACAAAGCCACTGTTCTCAAAACTGCCTAGTACTGGCCCAGCAACAGACATATAGCCCAATGGAATAGAATGAGAAATCAACCCAAGCCACTATGCTCAATTAATATTTGACAAAGCAGGCAAGAGCATACAATGGAGTCAAGATAGTCTCTTCAATAAATGGTGTTGGGATAATTGGACAGATATACGCAAAAAAAAAAAATGAAACTAGACCACCAACTTACACCATATACTAAAATAATCTCAAATGGATAAAGGACTTGAATATAAGACCAGAAACAATAAAAATCTTAGAAGAAGCCATAGGCAGCAAAATAGCAGACATATGTTGTAGAGATATCTTTACCCACAAAGCTTCTAGGCCCTAGAATCTAGGGCAATGGAAACTAAGGAGAAAATAAACAAATGGGACTACATCAAAATAAAAAGGTTCTGCACTGCAAAAGAAACCATCAACGGAACAATAAGAAGGCCACTCCAAGGGAGAACTTATTTGCCAATGTTATCTCCATAGGCTTTTCTTTTAACTCCTTGCAGGAATCACAGCCCTTTGGGACTGTCAATTGAGTTTTTGTTTTCAGACTCCTAGAATTCACTACTAGGTTGTTGCTTTCAGAATATACACCATAGGGAGTTATTGCAATACCTGCCTGTAAGGGCAAGAGCCATCTAGGACTCCCAATTGCGATTTCTTTTCAAAATATGAGTGGAATCTCACATCACATTTTTTATTCTCATGTCAGCAGCATTTAGTGTGGTTTATTACTCCTTTCTTTCCTTTACTTTTTCCAGAATCAGGAGAATATAATTAATTCAATGAATGGAGGAATGAAGGAAGGAGTAATAGTAGCAGCTAATACTCACTGAATGCTTCCTAAGTACCCTTTCTTTCTTGGTGCGCTCTTAAAAACTTGGCTCCAGAAAAAAAAACAAGATGGCGGCATAGGGTTAGGCTGGAGATTGCTGCCTCGAACAACCAATTCAAGGGTACACCTAAAAGACGGAACGAACATCATCCAGAACCACAGGAAGGCTGGCTGAGTGGAAATTCTACAACTAGGAGGAAAGAGAATATCATACCCAGACTCAGAGGAGGCGCAGTGCTGAAGTGAAATACTCAGGTGCGGAGTGCGAGTGCAGAGCGGGCTGGCGGTGGAGGGCGCGGTTGTTGTTTTCAATCGGGAGGGAGTTTCAGACTCTGAGCTTCAGATCCGGGCGAGTCTCTAGGGACCCAGACTCAAACGGGAGAAGCGGGACTTTCTGGCTTTGGTGGGAACTCGAAGGCAGCTTTCTCTCTGAGGTTTTCAGCGGTTGCTGGGACTCTGTGAGGCAGAGCCCCTAGGTATGGAACTGAGAGCAGCCATAACTGCTTGCTCTGCCTGCCCTGTAGATCCCCGGGGACCCGCCCTGCCCAAGCCCTGCACAGAGCCATTTGCCAGATAGCCTCAGGCAAATGCTAGATTAGCACCTCCCCAGAGGACAGAAGTTTTCCCACTGCAGACACAGATGACTCTCATAGCCAGTTGGCCTGGAGGTCAAATCCCCCCAGTATTAACTACAACAATCAAGGCTTAACTACAACAAGACTGCGCACACAGACCACTACGGGGTGCATCAAGAAAGCATAAAAAAAAATGCGGAGACAAAGAAACAGGACAAAATTGTCAATGGAAGATATAGAGTTCAGAACCACACTTTTAAGGTCTCTCAAGAACTGTCTAGAAGCTGCCGATAAACTTAATGAGATCTACAAGAAATCTAATGAGACCCTCGATGTTATGATAAAGAACCAACTAGAAATTAAGCATACACTGACTGAAATAAAGAATACTATACAGACTCCCAACAGCAGACTAGAGGAGCGCAAGAAACAAGTCAAAGATTTGAAATGCGAAGAAGCAAAAAACACCCAACTGGAAAAGCAAAATGAAAAAAGAATCCGAAAATATGAAGATAGTGTAAGGAGCCTCTGGGACAGCTTCAAGCGTACCAACATCAGAATTATAGGGGTGCCAGAAGATGAGAGAGAGCAAGATATTGAAAACCTATTTGAAGAAATAATGACAGAAAACTTCCCCCACCTGGTGAAAGAAATAGACACAGGTCCAGGAAGCGCAGAAAACCCTAAACAAAAGGAATCCAAAGAGGACCACACCAAGACACATCATAATTAAAATGCCAAGAGCAAAAGACAAAGAGAGAATCTTAAAAGCAGCAAGAGAAAGAAACTCAGTTACCCTCAAGGGAATACCCATACGACTGTCAGCTGATTTCTCAACAGAAACTTTGCAGGCCAGAAGGGAATGGCAAGAAATATTCAAAGTGATGAATACCAAGAACCAACAACCAAGATTACTTTATCCAGCAAAGCTATCATTCAGAACTGAAGGTCAGATAAAGAGCTTCACAGATAAGGAAAAGCTAAAGGAGTTCATCACCACCAAACCAGTATTATATGAAATGCTGAAAGGTATCCTTTAAGAAGAGGAAGAAGAAGAAAAAGGTAAAGATACAAATTATGAACAACAAACATACATCTATCAACAAGTGAATCTAAGAATCAAGTGAATAAATAATCTGGTGATCATAATAGAATCAGGGACATAGAAAGGGAATGGACTGATTATTCTTGGGGGGGGGGGAAGGGGTGTGGGAGATGCGGGAAGAGATTCGACAAAACTCGTGCACCTATGGATGAGGACAGTGGGTGGGGAGTGAGGGCGGAGGGTGGGGCGGGAGCTGGGAGGAGGGGAGTTATGGGGGGAAAAAAGAGGAACAAATGTAATAATCTGAACAATAAAGATTTAATTAAAAAAAAAAACAACTTGGCTCCAATGATATCACATCTTTTGTTGTTTCTCCTTTATCATTTCAGTTCCTTATGGGTTTGCTTTATTGATTTCATTTGTTATTTTGGTGCCGGTACAAAATATACAGTCCGCTTCTCTTTTCTATTTCCCTAAGTGATCTTATCCATCCTCATAAATTTTAATTGCAATTTATATCAATGACTACAAATTTGTATCTCTAATCCTTGTTTCTGAATTAAAGATTCCTGATATATCTCCACTCCCACACAGTACTTTCATGTCCTGCTCAAATCCTTTTGGGCTCTACCTCTCAGTTCAAGGGGCTCAGCTTTCAACTGCCAGTATCTGCAACTCTTTGCTAAAGGACTTTCTCTGAATACTGTGCCCATATACACAGAGTGTCAGAAGCACCAGAAAGTCCACACATTTTGTGGTCACCTCTCACTCATTGACTTATGAGGGTTGGTATGCGATTATGCAGCTCCCTGCATTTAGAGTAGGATAAATCTGACCTATGTTGCACACTACCTTCAGAGTCTCACTAAGGAGTGAACTACACTTAACCACAGTGGTAACTAACCTGCTAGAAAACACACTCTTCATTTGCTCCCTTCATTTGACTGTCTCCTGCCCCCAATATCATATTGATGTGTCCTTTTTTGTCTCCTGAATCAACACATTTGTTTTCTAATCTTTACCACAAAGTCCACTCTGGGGGAACTCAGACAAAGATAAATATTTGAGATATTTCAGGATATTGAGATAATATTGAGATATCTGAAAATTAACATGTAAAGAACAAATTTTTTATTCTTTTAGATCCCACTTGGCTGGGTGGAGGAAGGGATAAAAAAGTACACACTTCTCCATTTCAAAACTTCCTTAGAAGGTGGGCACATTATTTTAGAGGAAGAAAACTCAGCCCTTGAGCATCACAAAAGGCCCTCACTCCCTCACAGGAGATGCCTCTGTAATATGCATGGGAATGACAGCCTGAGCCCAGCTTTTGGAAAATGGCTTGTGATATTGATCGAAACTGTAACGTCTTTTTTCTTTAAAGTAAATGACATAGAACCTGTAAGTGATGACAAGAATAATTTATGTGTCTGAACAAAGTCTGCAGGCAGCTATAAACATATCTTAACAATTCTTATTCCTAACCACAATTAGCAGGCATTTGGTCCATGGAAACATTTGGGTCACACCAAAAAGTCTTTGAAATTTGATCCTGTCAAAAACATAAACACTTGCCCTGACCAGTGTGGCTCAGTTGGATGAGTGTCATTCCATGCACCTCAAGGTCACTGGTTTGATTCCCAGTCAGAGCACATACCCATTTTATGGGTTGATGTTCCCCTCCCTCCCTCCCTCCCTCACTCCCTCTCCCCTTCCTCGCTTCTTCCCTCCCTCCCATCCCTCTCCCTCCCTCCTTTCTTTTCTCTGTCTTTCCCTCTTTCTCAATAAAAACAAATTACAAAACTACGTTACAACCGAAGAAGTTATTCTTGCATTCAAATAGCCCATAGTGTTTAGTTATACTCTGGGTTATAGTATTAAAACATAAAAATGATATCAGATTGTATTGGTCCAATGATTATGTTTTGCTCTCCTAGCAATAATAACCCTTCTTACCTTGGTAGCCTGGCTGGCAAGAACACATGGGGCAGGTAGATAGGTCAGGACTCAGATCTTCAGAAGTGTAGGATTTATATTAACCATGGACCAAATGTCTCCATGGTTGTTAAGGACAGACCAAAATATGAACGATCTTTTGGCATGCACCAAATATCTCATTGCTCATTTTAGACAGGACAAAATGTCCTACAAGACTAATGACCATGTATGTCAATGCTGGACACTGAATACTTGAGGTGACATCTCAGAGATAAGGAAAAATCTAAAATTATGGCAGATATACCCCAAGATCCAGATATAACATTACTTTGTGCTTATTCAATTTGTTCCTAGAATTATTCATCTCTCCTAAATCAAATAATTTAAAATGTTTTATGAAAGACCTGTGTTAGTGAAAAATGTAACCACTGAAGTATGGCCACAATTTCACCTATGGGTGGGAAACATCTAACTCTGAAGGCACAAGCATTTAATCTTACCTTTCATTTACAAGACCTTGGAAATCAGCATTTTCCTTATTTATTTAAGAATCACCAGAGTTCTCAGTAACAATTCTGACTCCTAGACTTCTCCAGTATAACTTCTGATTTAGTCGGGCTAAGAAGAGGACCAAATTTGTACCAAATATCTATTCTTTCCCCTGCCTATGTTTTATTTTCTCTGGACGCATGAGGTATTTAGAAGGCAGTTATCTGAACACTAATGTTTTCTCCTGGTACCAATAAGCTAACATTTTAGATAGGTGGCATTCATCTAAATCAAAGGCCTTATCACACCTTCGTTCTCTCAATGAACTCCCAGGATTTCTAGATATTGATACAGAACTTAACTACAAGGAGGTATTCTAATAAACTCATTACCACTATCATAGATTTATTTCTGTCCAAGTCACAGTAAGGTTTTTTAAATTAGTTCATAATCACTTTATTAGAACACAATATTATTTACTAAAATTTGATATTACAGGCTTGAAATAGTTTAATATGGTTCATAAAACCCCCAGAAAGTTTTAGAGGCACTTACTTTTATAACCAGGCACCAATTAGCTATAAAAAGCTTGAAGATATCATCACTAGTTTAAACATACAGAATTGTTCTGTTGGTTATGTGAGGCTGCATCAAGTTAAAAGTCTTCAGCACAGCAAAAGAAACAACCAACAAATGAAAAGACAACATACAAAATGGAAGCAATTTTTGTAAACCATATATCTCATAACATCTGAAATATATACAGAACTCATAGGCCTACACAACAATAAAAATTCAATTAAAAATTGGCAGGTGTGGCTCCGTGGTTCAGCATCAACCCATGAGCCAGGAGTTCTAGGTTTGATTCCCAATCAGGTTACATGTCTGGGTGTAGGCTTGATCCCCAGTAGGGGCATGCAGGAGACAGCTGATCAATGACTCTCATCAGTGATGTTTCCAGCTCTCACTCTCTCGCTCTCCCTCTCCCTTCTTCTCTCTGAAATACATTTTAAACAATGGACAAGGGATCTGTACAGACAATTTCTGAAGAGCACATGCAAATGGCCAACAGGTACATGGAAATGGACTTGAAAATCTCCAGGGAAATGCCAATCAAAGCCACAATGAGATATCACCACACACCTGTCAGAATGGTTATCATCAAGATGACAAACTAATGTTGACAAGGATGTGAAGAAAAGGAAATCCTTGTACACCATGGGTGGGAATGTAAGTTGGTATAAATAAGATGGACAACAGAATGGAGGTTCTTCAAAAACTTAAAAATAGAACTGCTATCTAACACAGAAACATCCCACTTCTTGGTAAATAAAATGGAAATGAAATAACTTATGTCCAACATATAAATGGATAAAGAGGATGTTATATACACAATAATATGTTATTCAACCATGATAAAGTAGAAAATCCTTCCATTTGTGTTGAGAGCATTATGTCAAGTGAGCAATGTCAGACAGAACACATACTGTATAATAATGTCACACACATGGAACCTTAAAAAGCTTACTACATTGAAACATAGAGTAGAATGGTGGTTATGAGAGCCTGAGGACTTGGGAAAATAAGGATATGTTGATCAAAGGGTACAAAGTTGGAGTTAAAATTTGTGTAAGTTCTACAGTCATGCAGAGCATAGTGATTATAGTCAACTATACATCAAAGTTGCTAAGAGTAAGAGACTAGATCTTAACTGGTCTCTCCACAAAAATGAAATGATTATGTGACATGGTAGGGGTTTATCTAGCTATGGTGTTAATCTTATAGAGTATATAAATGTATCCAACTAACATGTTGTAGACCTTAAAACCACACAATGTTTATGTCAATTGCATTTCCCTAAAAATAACCCCCTTCAAAGGCCAAAGTTGTTAAGGAAATGTAAATTAACCACAATGAGATACTGCTCTATACCTGACAGGGTGGCTGACATTATAAAGACTGATAGCACCAAGTGTTGGTGAGGGTGTGGAGCAACTGGAACTCTCAGGCACCAATGATGGGAATGTAAAGCAGGACAATACTTTGGCAAAGAATTCGGCAGACTCTTTAATAAGAAGAAACTTTAACCTTATGAACTACTCTGGGTTCCAGTCCTTCCACTGCTAGGCATTCATTCAAGTCAAATGTATGCATATGCCTAAGAAAGCTATGTACATGAATATTTGTGGCAACTTTATTTTGTATATTTTCAAATTGGAAAGAACGTAAATGTACTGATACACACAACAACACAGATGTTTCCCAAAATAATTTTGCTGAATGAAAGGCAAACTAGGATACATATAGCATTATTATATCTATGTAAAATTCTAGAAAAGGCAAACTAATCCAAAGTGATAACAGATCACAAGCTGCCTGGGTAGAGAGGAAGGGATGGACAGGAGGGAACTTTGGGTGTGATGGATATATTCACTATCCTGAATGTAAAGATCATTTCAGGGGCGTATACATATGTCAAATTTATCAGATTGCACAGTTTAGTATGTGAATTTTATTATATGTGAATTATACCTTAGCAAAGCTCCTGGGAAAATATTGTAAAGTTAAGTTTTTGTTATTTTTGCTAGTATATATTGGCCTCATATCCTTTAACTATAATGCATTTTTTTTTAAATTTGTAATTGCCCCCTCCTTTTTTGGGGGGTCCTTACCAGAGGGGAGGAAGAGAAAGATAGAGATAGAGATAGAGAGAGAGAGTGAGAGAGAGAAACATCAATGTGAGAGAGCCACATTGATTGGTTGCCTCTTGCTTGGACCACTACCAGACCAGAGTTGGACTCTGCAAGTGAGGTACATGCCCTTGACCAGAATCGTACCCGGGACCCTTCAGTCCTCGGTCCTAAGCTCTATCCACTGAGCCAATAGGCTAAAGCTGTAATTGCCTTTTAAAATATACATTTCTTAGGCTATTATTCAGTGACTATTTGCTAATAGAGACAATTTTACTTTTGTCAGTCTTAAACTCTCTTACCCTTCTGCGTTTTCTTTTTCCTTTCTTTATTGAGCTGAGATCTTTTCATCTTATGAGGATGCAATAAAAATTACATCATGAATTAGTGTTTGCTGTGTTTCATCTTGTACTTCATCAAACTGAGTGTCTACTTACATTTTAGTCATCAAAATTATTTTTATCATTAATATCTGTCTATTGAGCTGGTCATATGATTTTCTCCTTTACTCTGTTAACATAGTGAATTACATTTCTTAGTTGTCAAATGTTGAATCAACATTGAGTTCCAGAATATCCTACTTAATCTTTTAAAAAATTGCAGTATTCAATTTGCTGATATTTGTTCAATAGATGATACAGCCCTTTTATGTAAAAGGGTTTCATTAACTATTTGAAAATTCTTCTGTCTTTATTCTATGCTTATTTGTTACAGGCACTTTTATCCATTTTTTATATAAAAACATTTAACAATTGCATACAGCAATTTTATTTTAATTCATTTTTTATAAATTAGTTAACTTTAATCAGAAAATATATAAAAACTGTAAGATTTATTACATACTATGCTACAGATCTAAGAAATGGAGCACAGTTGTCTACATTCTTTTGTTATTGTTAATCTTCACTATAGGATATTTTTGCCATTGATTTTAAGAGACAGTGGAAGGGAGTGGGAAAAGGGGAAACAGAGAGCGAGAGAAATGTCAATGTGAGAGAGACACATGCATTGGTCGCCTTCAAAAATAGGGCCCCAGTAGGGACTGGGGTGGATCCTCAACGCAGGTATGTGCCCTTGACTGGGAATCAAACCCTAATTCCTTCAGTGCATGGGTTGTCGCTCTAACCAATGAGAAACACCAGCGAGGGCTGGGTCTAGATTCTTAAGAATAACCTATTGTTATGATTTGAGAGGTTTCCTTTTCTTTGAGACTGGATCACGGAAATTTGAAACAAGCTACATTTCCAAAAGAAGCCTAACATATATGTGTGAATAAAGCTATACCCACATAGGTTTGTATGTATTTCCACTAATAATGAAAGCTCTGTTATATGGAGGTAAGAAGATTGACGTAATAATGTCCCAGATATTGCTCTGTGGCTCTAGCTCAGTCACATTCGACTGTAGCTGCAAGTTACCATCATGTTAGAAACTTATTAAAACACCAGTTACTGGGATCTCATATAGCAAAGGGAACTGCAATCTTTGGGAGGGAACATGGGCAAAGGTAATTTTACAAAGTTCTCCAGGTACCTCTCATAGCTATCTGTGTTTTAAAACAATTGATGTTCCACATGTATTTGAAAATTGTAGTTTCTTACATTCTTTTCCTGCCTTATCTCCGGATCCTCCCTTGCTTAGAAAGACTTCATGTCCTACTTATTTTAGGATCTATAAACATATAATTTTCTTCCCTCCCCATTCATTATGTCCATCAGATAAAATTGTCCTCTAAACTCCCTGCTGTAGGAATGGCTTTGATGACCTCTGTGTGTGGTAACTTCCCAGTCACTGCCAGGACATATGATCCCTCTGTGTCCTTTTCTGTTGACATTTCTTTTCCTAGAGCAGTATTTAAAATAAACTACTCAACATAGTGGAGTTAGCTGAGGTTGCACAGGTAAACAAGACAGCCTCCCTTTGTACTGTGTCTTCTTGAGGTGGGTAACTTAGGATACACATTATTGTGAATTTGGTTTTGTTTTGTTGGTTTTTTTTGGATAGTATTGCTGTCAGGACTACTTCAGCTCTGGTCTTTCTAGGAATAATTGTTCCTGGTTCTTTCAAGGATAAATTGAGCATTCAAAATGCATGTATTCTTAAATGCTACAGGAGATATTTTCATTGAGCTTTTTCCTATATGTAGTACTGAATATGCTTACTTTTAATTGATTTGGGTGCAGAAGGACAAAGGGGAACAGTCTTCCCTATGAAAAGTAAAGGGGTTTTGCCCTGCCCAGAATGACTCAGTGGTGGGAGTGTCAGCCTCCCCTTATCCCAAGAAGGTTCCCCAGTTTGATTTCTGGTCAAGGGCAAGTACCTAGTTTACAGGTTCAACCCTGTCACTGGTCTGGGTACCTGGAGGAGGCATCTAAGAAATGTCTCTTTTGCATAGCTCTCTCTCTCTCTCTCTCTCTCTCTCTCTCTCTCTCTCTCTCTCGCCCTTCCTCCCTCCCTCCCTTACTCCATCCCTCCCTCATTCCCTAGCTCTCACCGTCTCTCATTCCCTCTCTCCCTCCACCTCTCTTCCTCCCTTCCAATTTCTCTGAAAATCAATGAAAAATTTATCCTTGGGTAAGGATTTTTGTTTAAAAAAGTATGGTATTTAATAGTATTCACCCTTCCCCAGGTTTCTCCTATCTTATCACCTAGGAGTTTTAAAGTTTGCATTTTATATTAAGTCTGTGTTTCATCTGGACTTAATTTCTGGAATGTGTATAATGTCTGTGTTTACACTTATTTTATTGGATGTGGATATCCTGTTGTTTAGGCACTATTTTAAGAAACTATCTTTGTCTCATTGTAATACCTCTGCTCATTTGTCAAAAATCAGTTATGAATATTTAAGGTGGTCTGTTTCTGGGACCTCTGTTCTGTTGAATTAATTGACTTGTCTCCTATTGCCTAGGCCCAGTCTTGATTATTGAGTTACTTATAGTGAGTCTTGAAGTTGAGAAGCATCAATCCTCCAACTCTTTTCTTCTCCTTCAATACTCTATTGGCTATTCTGGATCTTTTGCCTTCCATATAAACTTTAAAATTGGTTTAATAGCAGCCACACAATAACTTGCTGGGATTTTGATTGGGACTGTATGGAATCTATAGGTCAACTTGGAGTAAATGACAACTTGACAGTAAGGAGCCTCCCTATTCATGAAAACGAAATATCCCTCCATTTATGAGGCCTCAGGCTAGTTAACATAAAATCCATACCTCATGCTTCAGCACATTTGGTTTGAATTAATTTTGTCAGCCTGACTACACAGAGTCTATTTTAAGCCAGCTGGGCTATACTGACTTGATCTCGTTTTCTTCACTTATTCCTCAGATCAAATGATTCAATATAAAAATTATTTAGTGCATTGCTCCGTGTAGTCTCAATTTCACTCCTGAGCTTTCTTTCTCTCATGATATTATTCCCATGTTGTACTCAAGCCAAATTTAAAAGATAGCTGCCTAATATTCATCTGGGAGCTTTTTAAATATTACTGGTGGTGAAATTGTACTATAGCTTTATGAGATGTCCCCGTTGTAGGAAATTGGTTAAAAGGAACATGATAACACTCTGTACTATTACTTACAGCTTTATGAGACTCTCCAGTTTTCTCAAAATAAAAAGTTTAAGAAACCAATTCTCCAATAGAGTCTAATGATCTCCTAGTTTCCCAAATACTAATGGCCTATATATGGGTGTAATTACAGTTTCCAAAATTTATTCTTCTCTTTGTTGCTTTGATTCTCCTTCCTTTCCAATTCAATAACTTGAAAAGCTTTCACATATTGCCTCCATTTTAGGGTTTTAAAGCACTGTTTATTACTTTATCCCCACTCCATACTTCCGAGAATATCAGAAAATTATCCCAAACCTCCAGCTGAGGGAGGTTTCTATTGAGAAATATTTGAGTGGCATTTCTCACAAGCTGTTTTACACAAAATACCTCTGCCTTATGTTACTATGAGCCATGTATTTTAACCCCATCAAGCTCCTCAACAGCAATCCAGTAAAGGAGACTGCTCAGCTGGGTGAAGGTGGTTGACAAAGAAAGGGGAACAAAATAGGCACAGTCTCCAGAGCTGTAGGCCTCAGGCTCCACTGCCTCCTGTTTCAGGGATCTTGGGTGGGGAATCTATGGGCTGGCCATGGTGTGCAGCATTGCTGTGAGGCCTGCTCCAGGTCAGTCCTTCCTGAAATGTTTCTATATTCTGAGGAAAAAGGCAATTCCAGTGTCCATATTTCCTTAAGTGGTGTCAGGCCTCTTTGGGCTGAGCCAAGGTTTGGGAATGAACAGCTCCCTCTTAAGTGAGCTGAGAATGTGTCCTGGGGTTTCTCTCAAGTCTTTTTTTTTTTTTTTTTTTAATATATTTTATTGATTTTTTACAGAGAGGAAGGGAGAGAGATAGAGAGTTAGAAACATCGATGAGAGAGAAACATCGATCAGCTGCCTCCTGCACATCTCCTACTGGGGATGTGCCCGCAACCCAGGTACATGCCCTTGACCGGAATCGAACCTGGGACCTTTCAGTCCGCAAGCCGACGCTCTATCCACTGAGCCAAACCGGTTTCGGCTCTCTCAAGTCTTTATGAGGCCTCCTGTTCCCATGTATGAGTCCTTGATCCTGTGAGCTTGTGCAAAGAAAAAAGGGAAAAGACCAACATAATAAGGAATCTAAGGAAGTAGCAGGTCCTTTGCCTGTAAGAAACTTTCACTTATAAATAGGAAATTTGTCTCTGTGTCATATGTTGTAAACATTCCTTTTAGGTTTTTTCTTCAGACTTGATAAAATGTCTTTCTTCTCATCAAGTATCAAAATTATTTTCATCACTGCCTTGGCATTTTCTCTTTACTCTGGTGAGTATATTTCAATTCCTGATTAAACTATTCCTATATCTTAGAAAGTGCAAGAGACAACTTCTGTTATCTTGAAATGGAGCATCTTTTTATAGAGTATGTAATATTTTAACTGGCAAAATGAAAGGGTGCAAGTTACAGAGCCCTTTTAAGAAATTACATCTGTGGATTGCTTTTTCTCTTTTCCCACCTTAGAGGAATGGAAGCAGAGAGTTGGGTTAGAATGAGAACTTAGCTTTTTGCTCACTTATGACTAAAATTACTTAGGTAATTATTATTATTATTTTTTGGAGGTCAGATTCTATGTTTACTAAATGCAGAGTGTAGGGAATAATGATGTTTCCTAGATCTAACATTCCTTGGCAATGTGATTTGTTTTGTGTCAGTTCTGAGGCCATTAAAGTAAAAACTTTGTGTGAGGGGAGAACTCAATCATCCCTCACCTGGAAATTTATCTCTCTTTAGTGCAAAGAGACTGAAGAATTTGAGTAAAGTAGTTGTAATGTGTTGAACAGACCATGGATATTAGAACTAACTACTATTTCCTTAAGTCGTAATTAATTTCTTCAAGTTAGGTGACTTTATGCAATGCATATTAGAGACATTAAACAAGGCATTGTCTTCTCTGACTAGAATGTCTCATTTATTAAAAAATAAATTACAAGAAACATGGTATCTTCACAGCAGAGTTTGGTGATTGCTGCACAACACTTAAGCTTATTTTTCACAGATAAGAATAATTTAGAATTACATTTCCAGAATTGGAGTTATTTTGTGAGCTTACTATTTTGATACTACCACAAAAGGCTCATCTCAGAACCTGGAGGTACTGAGCAGACAATATGTGTAGTATTTTGCCATTAAAAGTTATAGGTTCTTCCTACAGAGACTCATTATTTTCCTATTCTTACTTTTACATTTTCTTTTATGTCCTGGTAGAAGGAAATTCTCTTGCAATTGTAAAACCCGTGCGCAAACCGGTAAGTTTAATTTTAATTAATTTTAATATAGAAAAAGGTGAACTTTTAATTGTTCCATATTGTAGGTTTTAATAGGAAATTTCATCAAATAGCCCTGCCTGTGTTGCTCAGTGGTTAACCTTCCACCCATTAACCAAGAGGTCTCTGGTTCACTTCCTGGTCAGGCCACATGCCCAGGTTTGGGCTAAATCCCCAGTAGGGGTATGCAGGAGTCAGCCAATGGATGTCTCTCTCTCTCATTGATATTTCTAACTATCTATGCCCTCTCCCAACCTCTATTAAAAAAAAAATCATCAAAAACAATGTTCAAAAGATTGATCCTTCAAAAAATTTTTAAAACTGTGACATTAATATGTTAGATTAAATGAAATTGAGCCAGCCATAGAAAACTGTTTGGTACTTTGGACTAGATAAAATATCCCGTTATTTCAAAGATTCTATTATTGGGTATCCTTGTTATTTGAAAGCATCTAATAAAGGTTACAGTGCATTTAAAGTAGAATTGTGGCCTTAGCTGGTTTGGCTCAGTGGATAGAGTGTTGACCTGAGGACTAAAGGGTCCCAGGTTTGATTCCAGTGAAAGGCACATGCTTGGGTTGCGGGGCTCTATCCCCAGTGGGGAGTGTGCAGGAGGCAGCCAACCAATGATTCTCTCATCATGGATGTTTCTCTCTCTCTCTCTCTCTCTCTCTCTCTCTCTCTTCCTATCTGGAATCAATAAAAATATTTTTTTAAAAAAGGAATTCTTCCTCAATACTGTAACTTAGATTCGTACTTGAATTTCTAACCTGCCCTATGCAGTCTCCACAACTGCATGAGCCATTATAAAATCTCTTTCTGTCTCTTCTTTAAAAAAAAAGAAAGGAAAAATAAAAAAAGTAAAGTAGAATTGTGTAGCCTAGCAAAACATGAGGATTACTAATATTATCCACTTAATGGTGGATAAATTAATAATTTTCATATATTCACAGAGCAGAATATTATATAGAGGGAAGAAACATCTAAATAGTTAAAGTTTACAAAGACATTATAAAAGCTGATATATCAGAATGTATACCATCTTGTTTATTTATGTAAATTACCAAAACTGCATTACTAACCAAATTTTATATACCTATGCAAATACTAATGTATTGAATATGTACATATCTACTGATAATCTAAATGTATTTGATACTCTAATATTGAAACCATTGAGAAATATAGGGAAATTATTAAAATTTCATTTTACTACACCTTCTTGTATGAAATAATGGGAAAACCTTATGCAGGCATGAGGAGAACTGCGACAAGAGTCCCAATTTATAAAAATACATTCAGATATTTGTCTGTATTTTATAAATGATATAGTGTTTGTAAAAATGTATGAATAATATTTTATGACTAAGTGGAATTAATTTCCAAACCTCATTATAGATTTTCATTCCATTTGGATGCATGACATCTTGTACTAAGGTTAAAGAAAATTTTATTGAAAAAGTTCATTACCTGAGAAATTTTATGTTCTTCTTTATGTTTAACAGCCAAACTGTAAAGCATATTTGGGTCGACTTTCTCTGTGCTCCAACCAAGTGGATCCAATCTGCGCAAAAACTGGTCGTACTTACTACAATGGATGTGTTTTCTGCGCTGTAGTGTTGTAAGAACACCAAATAATGAAGAAACCATCACAAATGATAGGAAAACCCAAGTTTCTGATAGCCTAGGCACAGTATATATGGGAAAAATTGTACTATCTCAGTAAAAGTCACAAAATCACACTGGTACCTTTCCCAGAAGTTCTCATTAGCAAAAGCGGTTTGGTATTTGACCTCTCAATAGAACTCTGCCGGATATTTTGCAAATGTACAAATCAATTAATTTAGTTTAATTATTATGACTTACACGTCAGTCTTTGACCAATATATTGAATTCTGAAGCCCATATAATAATTGATAATCTCTATGATATAGCTTCAAGCTACTGGGAACATAATTGAGGAAGAAACACTACTTGACTACAGAAATTTGAAATCCATCACAATGGGCCTATTCATGCTAGAGGGTATCCTCTGATATTGGTCCACCGTGTCTCCTGGGATCCATGACAGACTGCAAACCTCCTTTAGAGAGTAGGGCATTCCAGGACATTTCCACCCAAGCTCGTTTTCTATATCCTTCACTCCAAGGAGTTGCAGTCTAATGGTTCAGCCAGCCTTCGTAGCTCCCATTTCATTTTCTCTCAAATTTATTTCTTCTTATTTGATCCCAAGATAGGCTTCTACTTCTAGAGAATCATTCAAACAATCTCCAATCCTATCCTCTCTCCAGTATAAAACGGTTCCAAGACCGAGTCAGGACTGACCACATAGGAAGAGTCAAGTAGCCCAGATGAGGGAAGGATGTGAGCAGGGGTGGGGAACACATGGGTCCCAGCTGGTGGATGAGGTGGAGCACAGCCTCTTCACAATGGGTACTTAATGCAATACCCAGGTAATTTTAAATGCTGTTTATAACAATTTCTCTTTCTCTTTTTTTCTTTACAGAGACTCTAAAAAACGAATTAAATTTCGGCATTATGGGAGATGCGGATAGTTAGGGCAATCCTATTTTGCAGTGGATTCTACAGCCAATCAGAGTATTTTCAATCAGGGAGTTAAATTCCTAGGTGACAAGACAAAGCCTTGTATTCCATACAAGAAGGAATATAGAGTGTTGAAAATTGTCTCTCAATTCTAAGAACTTTTAATTGATTTTCATTCTCTGTTCAATTATTAAATAGCAGTTGAAAAACTACCTTAATCGCATGTTTGATAATATAACACCTAATGCAATTTACAATCATAAATATTTCAATGAGTAGAATGTTAAATTATATTATCGTTTTTCAATATACCACCTTGCAACAAAAAATGTTGGCAGAGTAAGTGGATGCTTCATGGACATGCTCCCAGGAACAAACTGAAATTACGACTAAAATACAGAAAAACTTCCTGAATAATCAATGGAAAACAGGCAGGAGAGAACCCTCAGACCTGAGGCCCGAAAGTGGAGACCACACAGAGACCAGTAGGAGGGGTGGAGGCGTGAAAGCTCTGGCCAGGCACCCACAGACAGCAATTGAAGTTCTGGAGTCATAAACCAGCTATGGAGCATTGCAGTGAGAACTCTGAGATCTAATCCCCAAGCTGGGCCCCCACCACCAGCAGAGAGCACCTATACTAACAAGGGTATCCACATGACATATGGCTGTGAAAAGCAGCAGGGTGTTGTCTGCCAGGGAGTGACAGCTAAAAATTGAGGCAGACTCTTAACGGGCCAATGCACAAAATGCACTGCACAGCCAACCACCCATGCTATGGCAGATGGAGGGTAAAGTGAATTGGAGCTGTGAGAGTAGAAGCCAAAACTGAGGATACAGCTCAGAAGGGAGACATCCCAAGTTTCCTGGGTTGAGTCTTTCCCTCACACAGCAAAGGACATCTTTCCCATGTAGACATTTGCCTTGCCTGGGGGGAAGATAGCTGATACACCTTATTGGAAAACACCTTTCCCTGAGGTCATTAAGAGATAAAAAATATCAATTAGCCTGCAGGCAGAAACAACTACCCCAGCCTGTTGAAAAACCTCTCAACACACAAGAGGACGATTGCCTGGGGGGCAACTCAAGTTGGAATCCTATCATTCTGTAGGCAAAGGAGGTCTCTGGAGGCTTTGAGTCTTTGCCTGACCTAATTAGTCAGAAACAGCCTTTAACATTATCCTGGCCTAGAGATTGAGAAGTGTAGAGGATATACCTAATACATAATCACAAACCCAAAGTGACAGCCAAAATCAGACAAGAAACAACCCCCAAATGAAAGAACTAGATAATTCTCCAGAAGAAAAGATAAATGAAGTGGAGATAAGAAATATGTCTGAAACAGAGTTCAGAGTAATGATGGTAAAGATTCTGAACAGCATGAAAAAATGATATAGTAACTATGAAAAAAGAACAGTCAGATAAAGAAAGACATAACTTTAAATAAAGAACATTTGAAGGAATATACCACAGATTAGGGGAAGCTGAGGATTGAATCTCTGAATTAGAAGACAGAGTTGAAAAAAATCAATCAATCAGAGAACCAAATAGAAAAAAAAAATTAAAAAAAAAAAGGAGGAAAGCTTAAGGGAGCTATGGAACATATTAAAACATAACAATATTAGAATAGCAGGTGTGCCAGAAGAGGTAGAAATAGAGAAAGAAATAGAGAATATGATAAAGGCCATATATGACAGACCTACAGCCAACATCATACTCACTGTTGGCAGGAATGCAGATTGGTGCAACCACTGTGGGAAGCAGTATGGACTTTACTCACAAAAATTAAAAATGCAAATCCCATTTGGCCCATTAATGCCACATCTAGTAACAGATCACAAGAAATCAGAAAGACCTATCAGAAAGGATATATGCATCTCTATGTTCATAGGAGCACAATTCACCATAGCTAAGATTTGGAAACAGCCTAAGTGCCCATCAGCAGATGAGTGGATTACAAAACTGTGGTACATATACACAATGGAATACTATGCTGCAGTAAAAAATAAGGAATTCTTGCCTTTTGCAACAGCATAGATGGAACTGGAGAGCATTATGCTAAGTGAAATAAGCCAGTCAGAGAAAGATAAATACCACATGATCTCACTCATTTGTGGATTATAGAGAACAACATAGACTGATGAAAAGGGACAGATCCAAAGACTGGGAAACAGCGATCAGGCTATCAATCCCCAGAAGGAAAGTAGGGGAGGTGGTAAGGGGAAGAGATCAACCAACGGACTTGTATACACGCATATAAACCAAACCAATGGACATGGACAACAGGGGGATGGGAGCATGAGTGTGCGTGGAGGGGGGGGAGGTTGGGAGTTAATGGGGGGGATGAGGACACATCTGTAATACCCTAACTAATAAAAAAAAGATAAATAAATAAATAATAATAATAAAAAAGAAATGTGGCCAGTCAATGTTGAGATGCTCTCTAAATGAAAACTATGCACCAGATTTGGAAGACTTGAAAAAAAATGCAAACTGCTTGACTAATTCTATAAACTATTGATTGCATGTTGAAATAATTAAATGTTGGATGTGTTGGTTTAAAATTAAATGATTAAAATAAAATAAAAAGAACATTTGAAGGAATACACCAAAGAATAGGGGAAGCTGAGGATTGAATCTTTCAATTAGAAGAAAGAGTTGAAAAAATCAATCAATCAGACAACCAAATAGAAAAAAAAATTATTAAAAAACAGGAGGAAAGCTTAAGGGAGTGTGGAACATATTAAAACATAACAATATTGGAATAGCAGGTGTGCTAGAAGAGGCAGAAATAGAGAAAGGAATAGAGACTATGATAAAGGCCATATATGATAGACCTATAGCCAACATCATACTCAATGGGCAAAAACTGAAACCATTTCCCCTAAGAACAGGAATAAGACAGGAATGCTCACTTTCGCCACTCCTGTTCGACAGAGTACTGGAAGTGCTAGCCATAGGGATCAGACAAGAAGAAGAAATAAAAGGCATCCATATTAGAAAAGAAGAAGTAAAACTCATTATTTGTGATGGCATGATATTCTACACATAAAACCCTAAAGGCTCCATCAAAAAACTAGTAAACTTAATGAATTTAGCAATAGAGCAGGCTACAAAATTAACACCCAGAAATATATGGCTTTTTTATACACCAATAGTGAAATCTTCAAGTATTTCTCACAGAAAGGGAAACTAAAAAAATAACCCCATTTACCATTGCAACAAAAAAATTTAAGATACCTAGGAATAAACTTAACTAAGGAGGTAAAGATCTGTACATGGAAAAATACAGGACATTTAATAAAGAGATAGAGGAAGACATAAACAAATAGAAGAATATAATGCGATTATGGATTGTTACAATCAACATCATTAAAAAATCCAAACTACCCAGAGCAATCTATACATTCAATGTGATCCCCATTAAAATAACAACAGCAATTTCACAAACCTAGAACAAAATCTGCATAAATTCATATGGAATTTAAAAAGACCCTGAAGAGCTGCAGGAATCCTGAGAAAGAAGAACAAAGTTGGGAGGATCACAATACCAGATATTGAGCTATATTACAAAGTCACTATTCTCAAAACTACCTAGTACTGGCCCAATAATAGACATATAGTCCAATGGAATAGAATGAGAAATAAACCCAAGCCACTATGCTCAATTAATATTTGACAAAGCAGGCAAGAGCATACAATGGAGTCAAGACAGTCTCTTCAATAAATGGTGTTGGAAAAAATTCAAAAGACATATGCAAAAAAAAAAAAATGAAACTAGACCACCAACTTACACCATACAAAAAAATATACTCAAAATGGATAAGGATTTAAAAGTAAGATGAGAAACCATAAAAATATTAAAAGAAGCCATAAGCAGCAAAGTAGCAGGCATATGTCATAGAGATATCTTTACCCACAAAGCTCCCAGGGCAATGGAAACTAAGGAGAAAATAAACAAATGGGATTATGTCAAAATACAAAGCTTCTGCACTGCAAAAGAAACCATCAACGAAAAAATAAGAAGGCCACAGCATGTGAGAATGTATTTGCCAATGTTATCTCGATAGGCTTTTCTTTTAACTCCTTGCAGGAGTCACAGCCCTCTTGGACTGTCAATTGAGGTTTTTTTTCAGACTCCTAGAATTCACTACTAGGTTGTTGCTTTCAGAATATACCCCAGAGGGAGGTATTGCAATACCTGCCTGTAAGGGCAAGAGCCACCTAGGACTCCCAATTGGGTTTTCTTTTCAAAATATGAGTGGAATCTCACATCTCATTTTTTATTCCCATGTCAGCAGCATTTAGTATGGCTTATTACTCCTTTCTTTTCTATCCTTTTTTTTTTTTTCAGAATCAGCAGAATATAATCAATTCAACAAATGAAGGAATGAGAAGAGGAGAAATAGAAGCAGCTAATACTCATTAATGCTTCCTAAGTACTCCTTTCTTTCTTGATGCGCATTTAAAAACTTGGCTCCAATAATATCACACTCTTTTGTTGCTTCTCCTTTACCATTTCTTGTTCCTTATGGGTTTGCTTTATTGATTTCATTTGTTATTTTTGTGCTGGAACTAAATGTACAGTCCTCTTTTCTATTTCCCTAAGTGATCTTATCCATTCTCATGAATTTCAATTGCAGTTTATATCAATGACTATAAATTTGTATCTCTAATTCTTTTCTGAATTCCAGGTTCTTAATATATTCCCACTCCCACACAGTACATTCATGTCCTGCTCAAATCCTTTTGGGCTCTACCTGTCAGTTCATGGGGCTCAGCTTCCAACTGCCTGGATCTGCAACTCTTTGCTAAAGGACTTTCTCTGAATACTGTGCCCATATACACAGAGTGTCAGAAGCAGCAGAAAGTCAACACATCTTGTGGTCACCTCTCACTCACTGACTTATGAGGGTTGGTATGAGATTATGCCAGCTCCCTGCATTTAGAGTAGGATAAATATGACCTATGTTGCACAATACCTTCAGAGTCTCACTAAGTGGTGAACTCCACTTAACCACAGTTGTAACTAACCTGCTAGAAAACACAGGTCATTCATTCCCAGCATTTTCCTGCCTTCTGTCCCAAAAATCTTACCGATGTGTCCTGTTTTGACTTCTGAATCAACACATTTGTTCTCCAATCTTTACCACAAAATCTACTTCTTGGGGAACCTAAACAAAAATATATATTAATGAGATACCTCAATATGTTGAGATAATATTTAGATATCTCAAAATTAACATGTGAAGACCAAATATCTTATTCTTCCAGATGCCAGCTAGCAGGGTGGAGGAAAGGGAAAGAAGTACACACCTCCTCATTTCCGAACTTCCTTAGAAGGTGGACACATTATTTTAGGTGAAGGAAACTCAGCCCTTGAGCATCACAAAGGCCCTCACTCCCTCACAGGAGATGCCTCTGTAGCATGAATGGGAGTGACAGCCTGAGCCCAGCTTTTCGCTAATGACTTGTGATATTTAGTCAAACTACAAAGTGTTTTTTCTTTCAAGTAAATGACATGGAACCTGTTGGTGATGACATGAATATTTTGTGTGTCGGAGCCAAGTCCTTAAGCAGCTATAAACATAACACTTAATAATTCTTATCCCTAATTATGGTTCCCAGTCATTTGGTCCTGTCCACAATGTCCATGGAGACATTTGGTCACATAAAAATATATTTTAAATTTGATCCTGTCAAAATATACACACTTCCCATAGCCAGTGTAGCTCAGTTGATTGTGAGCACAATTCCATGCACTGAAAGATCACTGGTTTGATTCCTATTCAGGACACATACCCAGGTTACCGGTTAATGTTTCTCTCTCTCTCTTTCCTTCCCTGTATCTGTCTCCCTCCTTCAACTTCCTTTCTATTTAAAAATAATTATATATATATATATATATATATATATATATATATATATATATATCTTAAACCTAAGGATCTAAGAAATTATCCTTGCATTCAAATAGCCCATAATGATGTTTGTTTATACTTCTGCATTACAAGATTAAAACATAAAAATGCTATCATGTTGTATTGGTCCAATGTTTGTGTTGGGGCTGTATTGCCAATAATAACTTCTTACCTTGGTAGCCTGGTTGGCAATGACACATGGAGTAGGTGGATGGGTCTGGGCTCAGATCTTGCAGAAGAGTATGAATTATATTTACTATGTACCAAATGTCTCCATGGATGGTTAGGTCAAAACAAATATCCAAGACCTTTTAGCAGGGATCAAATGTTTTAATGGTCTGTATGGATAGGACCAAATGTCCTGCAAGACTAATGACCATAGCTGTGAATGCTGGACTCCGTGAATATTTGCAGAGCCACCCAGAGATAAGGAGTAATGGTGCTGTATAGTTATAGAACCGATTCAGTAAATCTAAAACTGTGGCACATATGTCCTAAGGCCCATATATAACATTACTTTGTGCAATTCAATTTATTCCTAGAATTATTAATCTTTCCTAAAGCAAGTAATCTAGAATGCTTCATAAAAGACTTGTGTTATTGAAAAATGTAACCACTTTAGCATAGCCTTATTTCACCTATAAGTGGAATACTCTAACTCTGAAGGCACAAAACTTTGATATTGCCTTTCACTTAGAAGACCTTGGAAAACAACATTTTTAAAATTTACTTAAGAATCACAAGAGGTCTCACTAACAATTCTGAACCCTAAATTGTCCAGTTTAGCTTCTGATCCACTATCGCTAAGAAGAGAATGAGGGAATTTTATCAAATATCTGCTAGTTCCTCTGCCTCTCTTATTTTCTCTGGATGCAAGAGGTATTTAGCAGTCAGTTAGATCTGATCACTAACTGTATTTTCTGGTTAAAATAAGCCAACATCTGGATAGGTGGCATTGGTCTAAATCAACTAGGACAGTCTCATCCCACCTCAATTCTGTCATTGCACAAATTCTTTCATGAATTCCAGTATTTCTAGATATTGATACAGAACTCAAGTAAAAGGATGTATTCTAATAATCTCACTTCTATTCTCATACACTGCCTTGCTGTATGACTCACAGTAAGGTATTTTCCATTACTTTAAGAACACTCTTTAATAGAAAACAACATTTTATTAGTTTAAGTTTGGCATTACACTACTTGTAATAGTATAATGCGGTGGATAAACCCCCCCCAGAGATTTTTTTATGCACTCACTTTTATAACTCAGCACCAATTAGCTGTAAACAGCTTTAAAATATCATCACTAGTTTAAATTTACAGAATTGTTCTTATGATTATGAGAGGCTGCATCAGGTTAAAAGTCTGCACACCAAAAGAAACTAACAAAATGAAATGAAAAAAACAACCTACAAAATGGGAGCAAATTTTGTAAACTAAATATCTCCTAAGAGGTTAATATGTGAAATATATACAGAACAAATGCAACTCAATAATTATGATAAAGGAAATTAAAAATTGACCCCACCAGTTTGGCTCAGTGGTTGAGTATCGACCTATGAACCGGGAGGTCATGGTTCAATTCCAGTCAGGACAAATGCCCTGGTTGCAGGCTCAACACCAGTGTAGGTTGTGCAGGAAGTAGCCAATCAATATTTGTCTCACATCATTGATGTTTCTATCTCTTCCTTTCTCTCCCTTCTTCTCTGAAATCACTAGAAATATATCTTTAAAAAATTGGCAGGGGAGTAGTGCCTGTGCTGCTCAGTGGTTGAATGTGGACCCTGAACCAAAGGTCAAGGTTTGATTCCTGGTCAGGACAAATGACAGGTTTGTGGGTTTGATCCCCAACAAGCAGGAGGCAGGGAAATAGATGAATCTCATCGTTGATGTTTCTGTCTCTCTCCCTTTCCCTGAAATTAATAGAAAAAAATGGCAGGGGATTTCTACAAACATTTTTGCTGAAGAAGACATACAAACGGCCAACAAGTACATGAAAATGTAGTGGAAAGTCTTCAGGGAAAACCCAATCAGATTCACAATGAGTTATCACCACACACCTGTTAGAATGGCTATCATCAAGAAGAGTACCAAGTGTGAAGCAAAGGAAATCCTTGTACAACATGGGTAGGATTATAAGTTGGTATAGCCAAGATGGAGAACAGTTATATTCTTTAAAAATATAACTGCCATCTAATACAGAAAAAATACCACTTCTTGGTATATATTCAAAGGAAGTGAAAATAGAATATGGAAAAGATATCTACACTCCCCATGACCATTGCAGCATTTTTCATAATAGCCAAGACACAAAAATAACATGTCCTTCAACACATGAATGGATAAAGATGATTTTATATACACAATCATATGTTATTCAACCACAAGAAAGAAGAAAATTCTTCCATTTGTGAAAACATACATGGTTCTTGAAAGCATCATGTCAAGTGGGAGTCATCAGACAGACAACAATAAATACTGTATAATAATATAACATACATGGAATCTTAGAAAGCTTAATTCATAGACACAGAGAGTAGAATGGTGAAATAAGAGCCTTAGGATTTTGGAAAATAAGGATATGTTGATCACAGGGTATAAACTTGGAGTTAAAAGATGAATAATTCTGCAGATCTGGAGATTACCATGATTACAGTCAACAATACTTCAAAGTTGATAAGAGACAATATCTTAAATGTTCTCACCACAAAAAATTAATGATTACGTGACATGGTAGGAGTTTATCTAGTGTTATGGTGTTAATCTTATTGTAGTATGTAAATGTATACAATTAACATGTTGTACAACTTAAAACCTCACAATGTTTATTTAAATTGTATTTCACTAAAAATAACCCCCTCCAAAGGCAAAGTTGTTAAGGAAATGTAAATGAAAACCACAATGAGATACTAGTCTATACCTAACCAAGTGGCTAACATCATCAAGACTAATCACACACACCAAGTGTTGGTGAGGGTGTGGAGCAACTGGAACTCCCAGGCACCACTGGTGGGAATGTAAAGGAGGACAATATTTTGGCAAAGAATTTGGCAGACTCTTTAAAAGTCAAAAACCTTGTAACCTTATGAACTACCCTGTGTTCCAAACCTTCCACTGCCCGGCATTCACCCAAGTGAAATGTATGCATATGCTTGAGAATGACATGTGTATGAATATTTGTGGCAGCTTTATTTTGTATATCTGCAAACTGGAAATAATGTAAATGTTCAAGGACAGGCAGATGAATCACAAATTATGGCTTATCCACACAATGGATATTAGTCAGCAATAAAAAGTAAGGAAGTACTGCTACACACAACAACATGGATGTTTCTCAAAATAATTTTGCTGAATTACAGAGAAGTCAGGGTACATATGGCACAGTCCATCTATGAAAAGTTCTAGAAAAAGCAAACTAATCTACAGTGATAACAGATCATCAGATGCCTGGGGAGAGGGGAAGGGAGGAATAGGTGGAATCTTTGGGGGGTGATGGATGTTCACTATTTTGATTGTGAAGATCATTTCAGGGTTGACAAGGTTTGGAGGAGCAGAGAGGAAACATGAGAATCCATGAGGGCACCCACCTTCATCCCCTGTGGTAGACACTGTGCAGGGCCAGGTCCTGGGGGAGTATGTCAGCCTAGAAGGCTTGGCACAGCCTGCGGCCGTTTTCCTGGAAGTCCCCTTTGCCAAGCCGCCAGTCGGACCCCTGAGGTTTGCTCGTCCGCAGCCTGCAGAGCCATGGACCTTCCTGAAGAACGCCACCTCCTACTCTCCTATGTGCTCCCAAGATGCCCTGTCAGCCCCGGTGCTCTGGGAACTCTTTTCCATCAGAAAGGAGAACATTCCTCTCAAGTTCTCCGAAGACTGCCTTTACCTAAACATGTACACTCCCGCTGACTTGAGGAGGAAGAGGAGGCTGCTGGTGATGGTGTGGATCCAGGGGGTGCTCTGGTGATGGGCGGGGCATTAACCTATGATGGGCTGTCCCTCTCTGCCCATGAAAACGTGGTGGTCGTGATCATTCGGTACCGCCTGGGTATCTAGGGATTCTTCAGCACAGGGGATGCACACAGCCGGGGCAACTGGGGTCACTTAGACCAGCTGGCTGTGCTGCGCTGGGTCCAGGAGAACATTGCCAATTTTGGAGGCGACCCAGGTTCCGTGACCATCTTCGGGGAGTCTGCGGGAGGTGAAAGTGTCTCTGTTCTTGTGTTATCTCCCCTGGCCAAGAATCTCTTCCACCCGGCCATCTCCCAGAGTGGTGTGTCCCTCACCTCTGGCCTGGTCAAGAAAGACATCAAGGCCACAGCTCAGCAAATCGCTACCTTTGCCGGCTGTCAAACCACCACCTCGGCGGTCATGGTGCACTGCCTGCGCCAGAAGTCGGAGGATGAGCTCCTGGAGACATCGCTGAAGATGAATTTTTTCCATCTTGATTTACATGGAGACCCCCGAGAGAGCCAGCCCTTCCAGTCCTCTGTGGTTGATGGAGTGCTGCTGCTGAAGATGCCGGAGGAGCTTCTAGCTGAAAAGCAGCTCAACTCCGTTTCGTACATCGTCGGAATCAACCAGCAAGAGTTCGGCTGGATTCTTCCAATGAAGATGGGTTACCCAATCTCTGAAGGCAAATTGGACCAGAAGATGACCTCATCACTCAATGGTAGTCCTACTCCTTCACTAACATCCCTGAGGCACTGATCCCAGTGGTCATTGAGAAGTATTTAGGAGTGACAGATGACCCTGTCAAAAAGAAAGACCGGTTCTTGGATTTGCTGGGAGATGTGGCATTTGGTGTCCCAGCTGTGACTGTGGAGTGGCCACAGAGATGCCGGAGCCGCCACCTACATGTATGAGTTTCGGTAGCGCCCAAGCTTCTCGGCAGTCACGAGGCCCAAGATGGTGATAGGGGACCACCGGGATGAAATCTTCTCAGTCTTCGGGGCTCCATTTTTAAAAGACGCTGCCTCCGAAGAGATCAAACTCAGCAAGATGATGATGAAATTCTGGGCCAACTTCGCTCGGAATGGGAACCCCAACGGGGAGGGGCTGCCCCATTGGCCCGTGTATGACCAGAAGGAAGGGTACCTGCAGATTGGCGCACCCACCCAGGCAGCCCAGAAGCTGAAAGATGAGGAAGTGGTGTTTTTCACCGAGCTCCTTGCCAAGGACACAGCCAGGACGTCACCCCAAACGGAGTATATAGAGCTGTGAAGGGGAGGCCCATCCAGCTTCTAGGATCTGGGGGAGCTTAGGGGTAATTCTACAGAAGGTGTTTAGGGCCAAAAAGGTACCTTAGTGTCTGGTGGGAGTGGACAGAGACCACGGAAGGGGAGCTTCTACACCTGTAGCCTTAATTTTGGAAATAATGTTCTTTCGGTGAAAAAAACAAACAAAAACACATACATATGTTAAATCTATCAGACTGCACAGTTCAGTATGTGAAATTTATTATATGTGAATTATACCTCAGCAAAGTTGTTGGGAAAAAATTGTAAACTTTAGTTGTTATTTTTGCTAGTATATATTGACCTTATATTCTGTTATTATGATGCATTCCTTATTCATTTTAGTAATTGCATTTTAAAATATATACTTCTTAGGCTATTTTGCAGAAAACATTTGCTAACAGAAACAATGTTATTTCTCTTTTACTTCTCTTTTTACATCTTACACTCCCCTGCCCTTCTGCTTTTTCTTGTTCTGTCCTTCACTGCACTGTCTCAGACCTCCTCTTATTATGGGAAAGCAATCAAAACCACAGCATAAATTATGCAGGCTGCTGTGATGCCCTTCCTCACACTGTCTACTTACATTTTAGTCATCAAAGATTTTTTTTTTTTATCAAGAATACCTGTCTATTGAGCTGGTCATATGATTTTTTCTTTTAATCTGTTAATGTAGTGAATTAAATTTCTTAGTTTTCAAATGCTGAATCAGCCTTGAGTTCTGAAAAATCCTACTTCATACAAATCTTTAAAAAATACTGCTGTATTCAAATCTCTGATATTTGATCAATGAATGATACAGCCCTTTTATGTAACAGATTTTCATTAACTATTTGAAAATGCTTCTGTCTTTATTCTATGCTTATCTGGTACAGGCACTTGTAAGCATTTGTATATAACAAATTACAATGGGGCCTTGACTTACGAGTTTAATTCGTTAGGAGACGGAGCTCATTAAGGAGCTCGTTAACTCAAATTACTCTGTCAACTCAAAGCAAAAAATCAGCGGAAAAACCGCTCATATCTGGGAAAAACTCGTTAGTCAGGACACTCATAAGTCAAGGCACCACTGTATTTAACAACTGTAAGCAGCAATTTTATTTTAATTCACTTTTTTGTCTTTCTTTCCTTTTTTCTTTCTTTCTTCTTCTTTTTTTTTTTTTTTTTTTTTTACAAATTAGCTAACTTATAATCGGATAATATATGCAATTTTTTAAGGTCCCTCACATACTAAGCCACAGAGCTAAGACCTGAAGCACAGTTGTCTCTCTCTATTAGTAGATGCTTTTGTTGTTATTATTAATCTTCACTGGATAATATTTCTTCCATAGATTTTTTGAGAGAGTAGGAGGAGTTTGGAGATAAAGAGAGAAACATAGATGCGAGAGAGACACATGGATTGGTCGCCTATCCCAGTTGCCCTGCTAGGGGCTGGGGATCAAATCTGCAACCCAGGTGTGTGAGCTGGATGCAGGATCAAACCTAAACACTTGAGTGCGTGGTCTGATGCATTAATCACTGAGAAAAACCGGACAAGCTTGGCTCTGGAATCTTACTAGTAAGACTAAGCTGTCATTATCATTGTAGAGTTTACTTTCCTTCTTTTGAGACTGGATCACAGAAATCTGAAACAAACTGAATTTCCAAAATAAGTGCAATTTAAGTGTGTGAATAAAAGTAGCCACAGACTGGTTTGTATGTACTTCAACTAACTATGAAAGGTCTGGTGTAGCGAAAAAAGAAGAATGATATAATAGTGATCCTGAGATTGTTCTGTGGTTCTAGCTGTCACTCTCCAATATAGCTGCATGTTATTACCATCTTAGAAACTTCAACAAAAATACTGGTTACTAGGATCTCATCTAAAAATTGAATTGCAACCTTGGGGAAGGAACATGGGCACAGGTATTTTACAATTTCTCCATGTGCTTCTCATAGCTATCTATGTTTTAAAACTAGCGAGTTTCCAGACATATTTGAAAATTGTACTTTCTGACATTCTTATCCTGCCTTATCTCCTGATCCTACACAGCTCCCTTGCTTAGAAAGACTTCATGTTTTGTCTATGTTAGAATCTATAGACATATTTATCATTTTCAACCATCCCCATTCATTGTGCCCATCAGATAAAATTGTCCTCTAAACTTTCTGCTATAGGATAGCTTTGAGGACCTCTGTGTGTGGCCATTTCCCAGTCACTGCCAGGGGATATGATCCCTCTGAGTCTTATCTCTCCTGACATTTGCTTTCCTACATAGCAGTATTTAAAATACACTCCTCAACATAGAGGAGCTGGCTGAGGCAGCACAAGTAAACAAGACATCCACAGTCTGCCTTTGTATTGTGTCTTCTTGAGGTGGGTAACATGGGGCATACATTGTTGTGTTTTCTTCTGTACAGTATGGCTGTCATAACTATTCCAGCTCTGGTCTTTCTAAGATTAATTGCTCCTGGTTCTCTGAAGGATAAAATGAGCATTCAAAATGGAATGTATTCTTAAATGCTACAGATCTCTTGAGCTTTATTCCATATGTACTGTTTAACATGTTTACGTTTAATTGATTTGGGTGCAGGAGGAAAATAGGGAACCGTCTTCCCTAATAAAAAGAAAGGGGGTTTAGTATGACTCAGTGGTTGGAGTGTTAGCCCCCAGCCCCCACCCTGAATCTCTAGGCTTCCATTCCGGGACAAGGGCAAGTACCTTGGTTGCAGGTTCTATGGTGGCCCTGGTCTGTCTCTCTCTTGCATAGATGTGTGTTCTCTCTCTCTCTCTCTCTCTCTCTCTCTCTCTCCCTCTCTCTCTCTCTCCTTCTCTCTCTCCTTCTCTCCCTTCTTACCCCCCTCGCTTTCTCCCTTTCACTCTCATTGAAAATAAATGGAAATATTATGCAAACACATTAACACTTAATATTCACACACAGTGTGTAGTTTATATTACAGGTTACTCTTGGTGTTGTATAGTCTATGAGTTTGAACAAATATATAATGACATACATTAATCATTATGGTATTGCGTATTTTTACTGCCCTAAAATTCCTTTGTGCTCCACCTATTCATCACTCCACCTCCCTACACCTGAAAACCACTGACGTTTTTACTGTCTCCATAGTTTTCCCTTTTCCAGAATATCACATAGTTGGAATTATACAGTATGAAGCCTTTTCAGATTGCCTTCATTTATTTAGTAACATGCATTAAAGTTTCTCCAGCTATTTTCATGGCTTGATAGCTCATTTCTTTTTAGGTCTAAATAACAATCCACTGGCTGGATGTACCACAGTTTATTTATCCATTCACCTACTGATGAACATTTTTACTGCTTCCATTTTGGGCAATTATGAATAAAGCGGCTCCAACCATCAGTGTGCAGGGCTTTCTTTTCTTTGTATTTTTTGTTTTTTGGTGGGCATAAGATATCAAGTCCTCTAGGTTCATATCAAAGAGCATTATTTCTGGATTGCATGGTAAATAAGTTTAGTTTTTAATAACTTATGAAACTCTTTTATAAATGGTTGTTCTATTATGCATTTCAACCAACAGTGAAAGAGAGTTTCTGTTGCTCCACATCCGTGCATTTGGTTTTGTCAATGTTCTGGAATTTGTGCATTCGAATAGGTGTGTGGTGCATTTCATTTTACAATTTAATTTCCTCGTGGATGTATCAGTGGAGAATATTTGCTTATTTGACATCTTTATAACTCTTTCTGGGAGGTACCTGTTAAAGTCTTTGGCCAATTTTTAAACCAAGTATTTGTTTCTGTTTTTCTGAATTTTAAGATTTCCTTGTATATTTTGGATAACAGTCCTTTCACCAATGTGTCTTTTGAAAATATTTACTCCCAGATTGTGGCTTGTCTTCTCCTCCTCTGATTACCATCTTTCACACTACAGTAGTTTTTTTTTTTATTAAGTCTGACTTGTCAGTTATTTTTTCCATGGATCATGCCTTTGGCATTGTATTTTAACAGTATTCACTATTCCTAAAATCATCTAGGTTTCTCCTATCTAATTTCCTAGGAGTTCTATAGTTTGCATTTTACATTTAGGTCTCTGATGCATTTTGAGTTACTTTCTGTGATGGGTATAAGGTCCATGTTTACATTTATTTTATTGAATGTGGATATCCAGTGGTTCAGGCACTGATTTTGAGAAACTATCTTTGCCTCATTGTATTACCCTTGCTCATTTGTCAAAAAACATTTGGCTACATATATTAGGGTCAGTTTCTGGAATCTCTGCTCTGCTCCATTAATCAAGTTGTCTCATCTTTTGCCAATAACACACTGTCTCGATTATTGAGTTAGTTATAGTAAGTCTTTAAGGTGAGTAGCATCAATTCTCCAACTCTGTTCTTCTCCTTCAATACTCCTTTGCTATTCTGTTTTTGATTTTTGTTTTTTCCCTTTCCATAAAAAACTTTAGAATTGGTTTAATAGCAGCCACACAATAACTTGCTGGGATTTTCATTGGGATTTTATTGAATCTATAGGTCAACTTGGAAGTAACTGATATCTTGACATTAAGGAGTCTCCCTATTCATAAACATGAAATATCCCTCTATTTATGAGTCCACAGGCTAGTTAACATAAAATCCATTCCTCATGCTTTCGCACATTTGGTTTGAAATAATTTTGTCAGCCTGACTATACAGACTCTATTTTAAGTCAGCTGGGCTATACTGATTTGATCTCATTTTCTTCACTTATTCCTCAGATCAAATGATTCAATATAAAATTTAGGGCATTGTGGCTCATAGTCTCAATTTCACTCCTGAGCATTCTCTCTCTCCTGGTCTTAATATTTGCATATTGTATTCAAGTCCAGGTTCAAAGCTGGCTGCCTAATATTCATCTGGGTGCTTTTTTAATATTCCTGGTGGTGAAATTGGGGAATTCCTTTTGGGGAAATCGGCAAAAGAAACATGGTAATTCTCTATACTGTTACTTACAGCTTTATGAGACTCTCCATTTTTCTCAAAATAAAAAGTTTAAGAAACCATGTCTCCAATTGACTTGACTGTGCCCCTAGTGTTTTAAAATATTAAAGGCCTATATATGGATATAATTACAGTTTCCAAAATTTATTGATCTCTTTCTTGCTTTGATTCTCCTTTCTTTCCAATTCAGTAACTTGAAAAGCTTTCACATCTCGTCTCTATTTTAGGGTTTTAAAGCACTGTTTATTTCTTTATCCCCACCTCATATTTTTGAGAATATCATAATATCGTCCAAACCTGCTACTGAGGGCAGACCTATTGGGAAATATCTGAGTGGCATCTCTCACAAGCTGTTTTACACAAAATACCTCTACCTTATGTTATTCTGAGCCATTTATTTTAATCCCATCAAGCTCCTCAACAGCAAGCCAGTAAAGGAGACTGCTCAGCTGGGTGAAGGTGGTTGACAAAGAAAGGGGAACAAAATAGGCACAGTCTCCAGAGCTGTAGGCCTCAGGCTCCACTGCTTCCTGTTTCAGGGATCTTGGGTGGGGAATCTATGGGCTGGCCATGGTGTGCAGCATTGCTGTGAGGCCTGCTCCAGGTCAGTCCTTCTTGAAATGTTTCTATATTCTGAGGAAAAAGGGAGATTCCAGTGCCGATATTTCCTTAAGTGGTGTCAGGCTTCTCTGAGCTGAGCCAATTTTGGGAATGAACAGCTCCTTCTTAAGTGAGCTGAGAATGTGTCCTGCTGTTTCTCTCAAGTCTCTACCATGCCATCTGTTCCCTTGTATGTCTCCTTGATCCTGTGAGTTTGGGCAAAGAAAAAAGGGAAAGTCCAACATAATAAGGTTTCTAGGGGAGTAGCAGGTCCTTCGCCTGTAAGGAACTTTCAATTGCAAATAGGAAATTTGTCTCTGTGTCATGTGTTGTAAACATTCCTTTTAGGTTCTTCTACAGATTTGATAAAATGTCCTTTTTATCATCATTGCTCAAAATTATTTTCATCACTGCCTCAGTATTTCCTCTTTATTCTGGTGAGTACATTTTCAATTCTGGATGAAGCAATTCACACATCTTAGAAAATGCAGGAGATTACATCTATTATCTAGAAATGTAGCCGCTTCTTTCATTGGATTTGTAATACTTAAACTGGCAAAATGAAAGCAGGCATGTTACAAACCCCCTTTTAAAATTTTATCTGTAGGTTCTTCTCATTTTCACTTTAGAGACATGGAGAAAGAGAGGTAGGGTTAGAATGAGCAGGAAAACTTAGTTTTGTGTTCATTTATGACTAAAGATATTTACCTAATTATTATTTTGGAGGTCAGATTCCATGTTTGCTATATGCAGATTGTAGAGGCTAATGATGTCTCCTAGATCAAATAATCTTTGGCAATCTGATTTGTTGTTTGCCAGTTCTGAAGCCACTAAAGTCACAACTTTGTATAAGATGAGAATTCATTCAAAATTTATTATCTTCCTTTAGTGCAAAAGAATGGTGAATTTGAATAAAGGAGCTGTGAGGTGCTGAACTGGCCCCTGATATTAGAACTGAGTACTATTTCATGGAGTAATAATTTCTTTATGTTAGGTGACCTTATGCAAGACATATTAAGTGGCATTAAGGCATTGTCTTCTCTGAATAGGATATCTCATTTATTAAAAAATTAATATAAAGAACTATGGTATCTTCACAGGAGAGTTTGATGATTACTGCAAAAACAGTTCAAATTATTTTTTCACAGATGAGAATAATTTGGAATTATATTTCCAGATTTGGATGTATTTTGTGAAATACTATTTTGATGTTACCATAAAAGTCTCACCTCAGAACTTTGGGGTCCAGAGTAGGCAATTTATATAGAATTTTATTACTAAAAAGTATAGGTTCTTCCCACCAGAGACTCTGATTTCTTTCCCTTCTTATTTTTACATTTTCTTTTGTGTGCTTGTTGCAGAAACCTTTATTATATCAATAAGACTCTTTCGCAAAGAGGTAAGTTAATAATGATTAATTTGGAAATTAAAAAAAGTTTTTAATATTTTAAAGGTATTTTTTATTTATCTCAGAGAGGAAGGGAGAGGGAGAGAGATATAGAAACATCAATGACAAGAATTAATCATTGATAGGGTGCCTCTTGCATGTCCCACACTAGGGATGCACCCTACAACCTGGGCATGTGACCTTACTAGGATTGGAACCTTGATCTCTTGGTTCATAGATCGCTGCTCAATCACTGAGCGACACTGGTGGGGCAACTTTTAATTACAGTGGGGCCTTGACTTACGAGTGTCCCGACTAAAGAGTTTTTTGAGATACCAGCTGTCTCTTGGCTGGTTTTTTGCATTGAGATGTTAGAGTAATTTGAGTTAATGAACTCCTTAACAAGCTCCTTAAGGAGCTTGGTCTCAGAACAAATTAAACTCTTAAGTCAAGGTCCCACTGTATTTTATATTTTAAGTTTTAACAGCAAATTTCACCAGACAGCCCTGCCAGTGTTGTTCAGTGGTTAAACGTTGACCCATAAACCAAGAGGCCCTTGGTTCAATTCCTGGTCAGGGCACAATCCTAGGTTGTAGGCTTAATCCCCGGTACCGGGTCTGCAGGAGACAAGTTTTTGATGTCTCTCTTATCATTGGTGTGTCTATCTCTCTAGTCCTTCTCACTTGTTCTTCTTTAAAAAAAAAAAAAAATTCACCAAAAAAAACCTGTGAAACAGAATGATCCTTCAAATTTTTTTTATTTAAACTATGCCATTATTATGCTAAGTTCAATAAATAAAATCTAGCCAGCCATATAAAAATATTTGGTATTTTGGACAAGATAAAATGGCCCATTATTTCAAAGATTACATTTTTGGGTACCCATGTTATATGCAAGTACCTAATAAAGGTTACAGTCTATTTAAAGTAGAATTATTACTCTAGAAAACAAGAGAATAGCAAAAATTAACCACTGAGAGGTGGATAAAAAATAATTTTCATATATTCATAGAGGAGAATATTATAGAGGGGAGAAACACTTAAATAGATAAAGATTACAAAGACATTTCAAAGGCAGTCATGTAAGAATGCACAACATATTGTTTATTTAAGTAAAACTACGAATAGAGACATTACTAACCAAATTTTACATAGATATTAATGCAAATACTAACATATATGAATATATACATATGTGGTGATAATCTGAATGTATCTGATTCTGTAGTAGTTAAATCATTGAAAAAGATAGGGAAATTATTAAAATTCTTTTTTACTATTTTTTTTTTCGGTATGAAACAATGGGGAAAATCCAATGGAGGTATGAGTAGAAGTGAGAGGAGAGTGGTTACATTATAAAAATACATTCAACCATTTGTCTGCTTTTTAAAAATTATATTGGCTTTGTAAAAATATAGCAATACAATTTTATGATTAAGTAGACTGTGTATTTCCAAACCACAATATAGAATATTTTCATTCCATTTGGATGCATGGTATCTTGTACTAAGGTTAAAGACATTTTTTTCAAGAAGTCAATTATCTGACAAATTTTTTGTTGTTCTTCATGTTTGACAGCCCGACTGTAATATGTATAAAGATCAATTACAGATGTGCACCAAAGAAATGGATCCAGTCTGCGCAACGAATAAGAAAACTTACTCCAATAAATGCGTTTTCTGCAGTGAAATGTTGTAAGAATATAAGGCTAAATATTTGCCCTTCCAAAATAATGAGGAAAATATCACAAAATGATAGGAAAACCCATGTTTTTGAAAGCCTATGCACAGTACTAGTATATATGGGAAAAAATTGTACTATCTTAGTAAATGCCACAGGATCACACTGGTACCTTTCCCGGGAGTTCTCATTTGCAAAAGCAGATTTGTATTTGACCTCTCAATATATCTGCTGGATACTTTGGAAATGTACAAATCAATTAATTTAACCAGAGTCTATGCCCAATATATTGACTTCTGAAGTCCATATGATAACTGATCATCTTTGTGATGTAGCAACCAAGCTACAGGGACCATAACTGAGCAACAATCACTACTTGATTACAGAAATTTAAATCCATCACAATGGGCCTATTCACATTAGGAAGGGACTCCTCTGAGGGTCAACCTTGTCTCTGAACTCCATGACAGACTGTGAACCTTCCTTAGACAGCAGGGCATTCCAGCACCCTTCCACCCAGCCTCCTTTCCTATGTGCTTCTCTCCAAAGGAGTCTGCAGTCTAAAGGGTCAGCCAGCCTTCCTGTTTTCCTCTTAATTTTCTCTCAAAATTATTTCCTCTTATTCAATCCCCAAAGTGGCTTCTACTTCCAGAGAACCATCAAAACAGTCTCCATTCCTCTCATCTCTCTAGTCTGGGTGGTCTCCACGACTGAACCAGGACTGACCATGTAGGAAGAGCCAAGTAGCCCCAGATGAGGGAAGGATGTGTGAAGGTTCAGAGGAGCATGTGGGTCCCAGTTGGTTGTGGAGGTGGAGCACAGCTTCTCCACATCATGCTGCTCATTTACAAGCACTTAGTGAATATTATACAGGGAATTTTAAATGCTGTTTATAATGTCTCTTTCTCTTTTTCTTTACAGAGAAAGTAAGAGATCTTTTGGATTTAAGCAATATGGGCAATGCAACTGACTGAGCTACACACTCTTATGGATTTTATGGCAATCGTATTTTCCAGTGAATTCTGCAGCCAATCAGAGTCTTTTCAATCAGGGTGCAAAATTCCTAGGTGACCGGTCAAAGCCTTGTATGCTATACAAGGTGGAATATAGTGTTGGTAATTGTCTCAACTCTAAGAACTTTTGATTAATTTTCATTCTCTGTTAAATTATTAAATAGTATTTTAAAAACTACCTTAATCGTGTGTTTGATAATATAAAACCGAATGCAATTTATAATCATAAATATTTCAATCAATACAATGTTAAATAATATTATCTTTATTAAAATTACAACCTTTTTTGATTAATGTGTTGAAGCACATGATTACTTTGGTGACTGAAAGTAACTACTTTTGAAGGTAAAAAGATAAATCATTACCTGGGTGTTCATTAAAATTACAGACACATAGGATCCTCTTTATCAGAAAGAGTCAAAGCCTCTAGAAGAGAGATCTAGGTCTTGAATACTAACAAGTGCACAGGGTCAATATTACAATCACATATATTAGGCCATATAGATTTGTGTTATAAAACATAGACCTTATCTACAATTGAATGAACCACAAAATCTATTCAAAGATATTGTATGATTTCTGAGGCTTGGGGGAAAATTACATTATTTTTTTGGTTGCTCACAAATCCGTCAAGACAAAGGTTGTTAGTGTACTTAATATAATCTAGATCCAGGTCATTATTAGATACTAGAGGTTCGTGCACTGGTGGGGTCCCTCAGCCTGGCCTGTGCCCTCTTGCAATCCAGGACCCCTCGGGGGAAGTTGGCAGTCAGATATCACCTGAGGAATGTAGTAGTGCAAAAAGTGGCAGGCGGCCAGTGAGGAACCTGAGCCCAGACACCATGCCCCTCCTGCTCATTTTAGCTCTGCTGCACCTGCCTCCCTCACTCTCAGTAGTGCTACTACAGTGGCAGGACAGACTCTCACCACCACTGCTGCACTTGCCAGCCATGAGTCAGGTGTCTGATGTCTGTCAGTCAGCTGAGTGGCACTCCCACTGTGGGAGCACACTGACCACCAGGGGGCAGCTCTTGCATTGAGCGTCTGCATGTTGATAATCAGTGGGTGTCATTGTGACCAGTCAACCGGTTGTTCAGCTGTTTGGTAATTCTGTTGCTTAGGCTTTCATATATAAAAATAGGGCTTGCAAAAGTTTTCCCTGATTTTCAGATTTTTTTTTTTACTTTATTGATGTGCCCTTTGCTGAAATTTTTACAAATTTAACGAATTCCAACTTATCTATATTTTTCCTTTGTTGCATGTACCTTTGTTTTTCAGTAAAAAAAAATTCCTGTGTAATAAAAACTGAAAAAGATCTGCACCAAGGTTTTCCTCTAAGAGTTTCATAACATTAGTACTGGCCTTTAGAGCTTTGATAGACTTTGAGTTAATTTTTGCATGTGGTGAGAATTATGGCTACAAAGTTATATATTTTGCAGGTGGCTATCCAGATGTCATACCATCATTTGTTGATAAGACTATTCTTTAGCTATTTCATTTTCTCAGAACTCTTGAAAAAATCAATTGATACATTACGACAGTGTATATTAGTGAGAGAATAGACAAATGATGTGTGGAACAGAAGGAAGAATCTAGAAATAGATTCATATAAATACAGCAATTTCTATACTTCCTTACACTTATTATTTTCTGTTTTTTTAATAGTAATACTAGTAATAATCTTAATGGACATGAAATACACACACACACAAGTGTGTGTGTGTGTGTATGTATGTGTTTATATATGTATGTATATATGTGTGTGTGTGTGTGTGTGTGTGTGTATCCTGGAGGCCCGGTGCACAAAAATTTGTGCACTCGGGGATGGGGTCCCTCAGACCGTTCTGTGCCCTCTCGCAGTCTGGGACTCCTTGGGGAATGACCACTTGCTGGGTTAGGCCCGCTCCCTGGAGGATCGGGCCCAAGCTGGCAGTCAGACATCCCTCTGGCAGCCCAGGAGCCCTCGGGGGATGTCCACTTGCCAGAGGGGAGCAGGCCTAGGCTGCAGTCAGACATCCTTACGCTGCTGAGGAGGCTGGAGAGGCTCCCACAACAACCGCTGTACTGGCAGCTGTCAACCTGGCTTGTGGCTGATCATAGCTCCCCCTGTGGGGGTACTTGACCACCAGGGGGCATCTCTTACATTGAGCGTCTGCCCCCTGGTGGTCAGTGTGTGTCATAGTGACCAGTCATTCCCAGTCGTTCTGATGTTAGGGTCAGTTTGCATATTACCCTTTTATTATATAGGATAGAGGCCTGGTGCATGGGTGGGGGCCAGCTGGTTTGCCCTGAAGGGTGTCCCGGATCAGGATGGGGGTCCCACCGGGATGCCTGGCCAGCCTGGGTAAGGGGCTGAGGGCCGTTTTTAGACTGGCCACACCCCCTTCAGGGAGCCGGGTCCTGCTGGAGTGCCTGGCCAGCCTGGGTGAGTGGCCGATGGCTGCTTGCAGGCTGGCCAAGCCCCCCAGTGGGGACCCTCATCCCATGAGGGTGTGGGCAGCATGGGTGAGGGGCTGATGGCTGTTTTCAGGCTGTTCACGGACTCTAGCCACCCAAGGTCCCGGTGGAGGCTGGCAGAAAGCAGGTATCTGGGATATATTTATCTTCTATAATTGAAACTTGTTGCCTTGAGGGGAGGCCACAGACAGCCAGCACAGTCAGTAAGCTTGGCTTCCTCCATCGCCAGGGAAACCAAGCCTCCTGCTTGCTCCAGCTCCATGGCTGCCAGTCGCCATCTTGGTTGGGTTGATTTTTATATAGTCGCTCTGATTGGCTTGTAGGCATGGCTTGGTGCATAGCGCAGGTGCAATCAATTTGCATGTTTCTCTCTATTACATTATACAATAGCCTGGTGCATGAAATTCGTGCACATTAAAAGGGAATTAATTGCTTTAACCAGTTTGGCTCAGTGGATAGAGTATGGGCCTGTGGGCTCAAGGGTCCCAGGTTCGATTCCAGTCAAGGGCATGTACCTTGTTTACGGCACATCCCCAGTGGGGAGTGTGAAGGAGGCAGCTGATCAATGTTTCTCTCTCATCGATCTTTCTAACTCTCTATCCCTCTCCCTTCCTCTCTGTAAAAAATCAATAAAATATATTTTTTTAAAAAGGGAATTAATTAGAAGAGATATTTTAATATTGCTATTTGCTCTTTCTGTATAATAGAAGTGTGAGAGATCAAAGGAAATTAGTAAAATATATATGAAAATAATATGTAAATTTATTAATAAATAAACGGAAACAAAAGGATATAAGAATAAGAGAGCCACAATGTAAAAACGACAAAAACATTATATGAAAACTACAAAAACATGATATAAAAACAACAGTGATGTAAACAATGACGGATAAAGTGATTAAACTTATTCTAATATCTCCCTGTACAACTCATTAAGAGTGAAAACACTTTCAGAGCGCTTGACTAATTGCCTGTGTGATAAAATACTTAGAACTTTAACTGTAACATCACATGCTCTTCAAACTCTAGAGAAAGCAACATATAACTAACCATGTGAAAAAACGGGTTCGGGTAGGAATATGCCTACTTTGTCTAGAGTTTGCCCTTGTGATTTATTAATAGTCATCACAAATGCTGGCATCACGGGAAACTGTTGTTGAATTAATTTAAATGGGAGGCCAGTGTCAGATGGGGACAAATTAATTCTTGGAATCAGAACAGCCTCTCCCTCTGCAGATCCTGTTAATACTTCAGCTTTGACATTGTTAGGTCGTAATCATTTTTTTTTTAATATATTTTATTGATCCTCCACAGAGAGGAAGGGAGAGAAATAGAGAGAGCTAGGAACATCGACGAGAGAGAAACATCGATCAGCCGCCTCCTGCACATCTCCTACTGGGGATGTGCCCGCAACCCAGGCATACGCCCTTGACCGGAATCAAACCTGGGACCCCCCAGTCTGCAGGCCGATGCTCTATCCACTGAGCCAAACCGGTTTTGGCTAGGTCGTAATCTTTTGATAATAAATCTGGTACCATTACAAAGACCGCATTTACTATAGAGATTTCTCAATAGCATGATGATTGCACCCACTTTCAATTTTTATTTATGACACGGCATTTCCAAAGGAGTAATACTACTAAGAAATTCGATGGTAAGGTTTTCCTTTCCAGCATCATCTGTGGAATGAATGAAATCATCACTCAAATATGTGTGAAAATCTCCATCAAGTATATCCAAATTTTCTTCATTTAATTTTTGAACATGTTCATTTTTTGGACAAAGAATTGAACATTTAGGTATATGTTTAATATTATCTATAGCAGTGGTTCTAAACGTTGGCTGCATATTAGAATCACCTGGGTATCTTTTTAAAATCCTGATTCCTGGGCCTAATCCTCTGGAAATTGTTTCTTTGTTATGGGGTGGGACCACAACATTAGCAACAAAGAAACAGAATTAAAACTTTTTTGTGGGGAGCCGCTATAGTGTTTTGGACATGTTCAAGCCTTGGACTGATGAGAGGGCACAGTCCTCTCATTGCCATGTGCAAGTCCTAGCTTGGAGGGCAGGGCCCTCCCAGCACAATTATAGCCAACAGCTGTAGCTGTAAGCTTGAACCTATGGTCTGAACATGCGGCCCCAAGTACCTGAGTGATGTAGGCTTGATAGAGTTCAGGTGCATGTAGTTAAGTAGGATTGAAAAACAGGAGAATGTTGTAAACATCTTGGTCACACCCTTACTTTGCCTTGTAGCATCTGCTATAAAATAAAGGCATGGCTGTGGGTGGTCACTGTCTCTCAGAGAAGCAGCGTCCCACCGAGACCCAGCTTTCATTCTCTTGTCTGTCTTTCTAAGCCTTTCAGCTGCTCCCACTCAGGTTCACTCTTGGCTGTACTGGTGCGGAGCACATTAGAAAGATAATGCTTCCACACTCCCAGGGTGGGATCCTGCCTCAAACCCCGCCCTTACAGGAAGAAGCTCCTGGGAAACAGCTCGGGGGAGGGCGCAGCCGTTGCCAAGACAACCCCTGAAGGACTGACTTCCTTCCGCTTGGTCACGGGGGTTCTAGACATGATGAACACCAACCAGGGTTTCTATAAAAGTGTGTGTGTGTGTGTGTGTGTATACATATATATATATATATATATATATATATATATATATATATATATATATATATATATATCTACACTAATAAAAGAGAAACATAGTAATTGGCGTACGACCGCTACCCTTTTCATTGGCTTATCAGCGAGATATGCAAATTAACTGTCAGCCAAGATGGCGGCCGGCAGCCAGGCAGCATGAAACTAACATGAGGCTTGCTTGCCTCAGTGACGGAGGAAACCAACGTTCCCCGCCTGTGGCTGCAGGCCTCTGAGCCTGCAGTTTCAAACATTGTAACAAATACCGCAGGACTTCAGCCAGCAGATTCTCAACATTGTATGCAATGGCCAGAAACCTACTTTCAGGAGCGGAGGCCTAAGAGCTGGAGCCAAGCCTCAAGCTAAAGCTGGCCCAGAATAAAAAAAAAAAAAAAAAAGGAAAAAAGGAGCATTTGGGAGTTCAGTCACCCACAGCCTGAAAACAGCCCTCAGCCCCTCACCCAGACTGGCCAGGCACCCCAGTGGGGACCCCCACCCTGATCCAGAACACCCTTCAGGGCAAACGAGCCGGCCCCACCCATGCACCAGGCCTCTACCCTATATAGTAAAAGGGTAATATGCCTCCCAGCACCGGGATCAGCAGGAGCCGAGAGGCCTCCCAGCACCAGGATCAGCATGACGGGGGCAGCGCCCAAACACCCTGATTGGCCCTGCTCTGTGTGTGACAGGGTAGAGCCATAACCTCCCCATCGGCCCTGCCCTGAGTGTGAGAGTGGTGGCACCCCAACCACCTGATCCGCCCTGCTCTGTGTGTGACAGGGGACGGTGCCCCAACTCCCCTATTGGACCTATTCTGTGAGTGACAGGGGGGAGCTCCTCAACCCCCTGATGGGCCCTGCTCTGTGCGTGACAGGAGGGAGCTCCCCAACCCCCTGATGGTCCCTGCTCTGTGCATGACAAGGTACGGAGCCCCAACCCCCCTGATGGGCCCTGCTCTGTGCGTGACAGGGGGTCGCGCCGCAACCTCCCCATCGACCCTGCCTTGAGTGTGACAGGGGGTGGTACCCCAACCCCCCAATCGGCCCTGCTCTGAGCCCGACCAGAGGCTGCACCTAGGGATTGGGCCTGCCCTCTGCCACCCGGGAGCTGGCCTAAGCCAGCAGGTCGTTATCTCCCGAGGGGTCCCAGACCGCTAGAGGGCACAGGCCGGGCTGAGGGACCCCCTCCTTCCCCCCGAGTGCACAAATTTTTGTGCACCTGGCCTCTAGTGTATATATATATATATATTAGAGACCCAGTGCATGAAATTTGTGTATGGGTAGGGTCCCTAGGCCTGACTGGTGATCAGGTTCAATCAGGTTCCCACTGCCCCACCTCCCTACCTCCTCCTACCCTCACAGCTTGCCCATGCACCACCAACATGGTTCCCCACCCCCCACCCCCATCTCCCTGTCTCTCTGGTTTCTATTTCTCTCACTCTCTCATTCCCCCTGCCACCACTGCTCCTGGTTGTCCATCATGTTCCACGCTGCCCCCTGGTGGTTAATGCATGCGATATTGAATGATCAAACTCCTGGTCTCCTGGGTTAAGTCCCGAGGGGACACTTTGCATATTAGCCTTATATATATACTAGGGGCCCGGTGCACAAAGATTCATGCACTGGGGGTGGGTCCCTCAGCCCAACCTGCACCCTCTCCAATCTGGGAGGCCTCAGGGGAGCCCTCTCCAATCTTGGAGTTTCTGTTTGTCTTTGCAATCATATGAGCGAATTGTCTGAGACCCCCAACCCAGTTTGGTTTGTTGCTCACTGAATAATAGAGGCTTTTTTTTTTTCTTTGCTTCATTGGTGGAGATTTCCTGGAAGGTTTGATAATAAACCTTCCCTTTAATTTTCCTAGACACTCTTATTTTACTTATGTCTCTCACCTTTGCTTTCCCTCCACCCCACTGCAACAGTAACTTGCTCCAGGCTCACTTTGCTCTAGTGTCTAGGAGATCTGCTGGGCACTAGAACTATGATTCCCAGCATTCCTGGCACTCCCTGCTTTCTGGGCTTCCACTTCAGGGCCTGGGGCTGCCACCAGAACTACTATTGTCAGAATTCTTGGTGCTCCCCACACTCTTGGTTTTCCCTTTTTGCTCTCTCTCTGTCCCACAGCCTCCCACTCTGCCAAGTCCTCCAAGCTGCCAGCTCTGCCCCTTTGCTCTCCATCTGGTGGCTTGGGGAGCCAAGTTCCCAAAGCTGCTCCACTCTCTGCCAGCTCTCCCGCTCTGCTCTCTGCCCAGTGGCTTGGGGGGGGGGGGGACATGGCTCCCTCGGAAGCTGCACATCTCCCCCATGCCTCCGGCTCTCCTGCTCTGCTCTCCGCCCGGCACCTGTCCATGCAAATTAACCCACCAGCTTTGTCAGGTTAATTTGCATATCACTCCTGATTGGCTGGTGAGTGTACAGGATGGCCAGTCAATTTACATGTTTCTCTTTTATTATATAGGATATAGATACATAGATAGATACTCTTGTTATAATCTCTTCTAAGCTGCTAATTTCAACTGCACACAAAAACAAATTCATTGCAGTCAGCTTCCTTACATTATGTTACTGATGTCACAAATTCTATGTTTTTATACTGCCTACCAATTATCATATACTTGGAGGGGCAAAATTAGGTGATAATTTCTGTGTTTTCATACTCACCACTGAAAACCTATTTTGCCCCACCCTGTCTGAACAATAGGTTTTATGGTCTGGTCTTTTAACTCCTATAAAGGAATAAAAAGTGTATTTTTGAAGATTACAATAAAATAGGATTTTATAATTGTCCATGTATTTACCTTTAGTGGAGAATTTTATATTTTCATATCACTTTGATTTGTTTTCTATTATCCTTTTTACTTCAAATTGAAGGATTCCTTAATCATTGCTTGTAAGGTAGGTCTAATGATAATGAATAGCCTCAGCTTTAGTTTATCTGTAAATGTCTTAACTTCTCCCTCCTTTTTTTCTTTTTTTTAAAAAATGTATTTTACTGATTTTTTACAGAGAGGAAGTGAGAGAGAAAAGAGAGTTAGAAACATCGATGAGAGAGAAACATCGATCAGCTGCATCCTGCACATCTCCTACTGGGGATGTGCCCGCAACCCAGGTACATGCCCTTGACCGGAATCGAACCTGGGACCCTTCAGTCCGCAGGCCGATGCTCTATCCACTGAGCCAAACCGGTTCCAGCCTCCCTCCTTTCTGAAGGACATTTTGTACCATATGATTTAAGGCACTGATTGTCCCATCTGGTTTCAACTTCATTCCCCAGCTTTTGCCTTCTCCTGCTCCAAAAAATAATTCTGGAGATCTTATGGACAGGGTAGTGATTATAGCCAACAATATTATATAAGAAACATTAAAGCTTCTAAGAGACTAGATCTTAGTTGTTCTCACAACAACAACAAATTTAAGTGATGTGATTGAGGTATGTGCTAACACTACAGTGATAGTCATATTGCAATGTAGAAACACAGCAAATTAAGATGTTGTACATCCTAATCTTACACAATGTTCCATGTCAATTATATCCCATTAAAAAATCCACATCCTGTTCTCTAGACAAGCTTCCCCCAAACTAGCTGCATATGAGGCTCATATGGGAGCTTTGACAATGTTCCAATGCCCAGGCCTCATCATCTACTAATAATCAATTCACAATTTTGATTGTAAGACAGTACCTTCATAGGCATTGAAAGTTTAAAGTCTAATATGTTTGTAGTTTTTTTTAATTACAATAACTAAGATTTGGAAACAGTCCAAGTGCACATTAGTAGACTAATGGATAAAAAAAAATGTAGACCATTTACACAATGGGATACTATGCAGCTATAAAAAAGAGGGATCACTTACCCTTTGGGATAGCATGGATGGATCTGGAAAATATTATGCTAAGGGAAATAAGCCAATCTGAGAAATACAATTATCGCATGCTCTCACTTATTTATGGAATGTAGTTAACAAAATAAACTGACAAATGGAGTGGATCTGAAGACATGAATGCATAAAACAGAATCCAGAATCTCAGAGGGAAGGAGTTTGAGGAGGGGTGGGTGAGTGGAGATCAACCAAAGAACTTTAATACATATATGCATAACCCAAGGACATAGACAATAGGGTGGCTAAGGCCTATACATGGGGGGCTGTGAGACTGGAGTGGGTCCATGGGGGAGGAAGTGGGACATATGTAATACTTTCAATGATAAGATTAAAAAAAAAAAAAAGGGGCACTATGGCAACACCTCCCTTACTGGGGTGCTGTTCTCAGAGTGTCCACAAGAGGCACTATTGCCACACCTCCCTCATGGTGAGAGCCCTCTAGGTCTCACCATAGCTGTTCTTTTAACTCCCAGCGAAAGTCACAGCCCTCTAGGACTGTCAATTGGGTTTTTACTCCTAGAATTCATTACTCGGGTGCTGTTCTCAGAATATACACCAGAGGGAGATATTGCAATACCTGCAAGCAAAGGTGAGAGCCATTTAGGACTGCCAATTGGGTTTCTTTTCAAACTATAAGAGTGGATTCTCACATCTCATTTTTTTATTTCCATGTCAGTACCATTTAGCATGATCTATTACTCCTTTCTTTCTTGATGCACTTTTTAAAACTTGGCTCCAATGTTTTTTGTTTTTCTCCTTTATCATTTCTTGTTCCTTATGGGTTTCTTTTACTGATCTCATTTGTTATTTCAGTGCTGGTACTAAATGTACAGTCCTCTTCTCTTTTCTATTTCCCTAAGTGATCTTATCCAGTCTCATGAATTTTAATTCCATTTTACATCAATGACTACAAATTTGTATCTCCAATCCTTATTTCTGAATTCCAGTTCTTGATATATCTCCACTCCCATGTAGTACTTTCATGTCCTGCTCAAATCATTTGGGCTCTACCTATCAGTTCATGGGGCTCAACTTCCAACTGCCAGTATCTGCATCCCTTTGCTAAAGGACTTTCTCTGAATACTGTGCCCATATACACAGAGTGTCAGAAGCACCAGAAAGTCAACACATCTTGTGGTCATCTCTCGATCACAGACTGATGAGGGCTGATATATAAATACGTCAGCTACTTTGCATTTAGAGAAGGATAAATCTGACCTTTATGTTGCACTCTACCTTCAGAGTCTCACTAAGGAATGTACTCTATTTACCCATAATGCTAACTAAACAGCCAAAAACATACTGTTCATTTATTCCCTGCATTTTCCTGCCTCATGTCCCCAATATCATCGTACTGAAGTGTCCTGAATTTGTCTCCCAAATAAATGAATTTATTCATATATCTTTACCACAAAATCTACTTCGGGGGAAACCCTGTAAAAGATAAATATTTGAGATATTTCAAGATATTGAGATAATACTGAGATATCTCAAAATTAACATGTAAAGAACAAGGTTTTTTATTCTCCCAGACCCAGCTAGCAGGGTGGAGGAAGGGGATAAAGAAGTACACACGTCTCCATTTCAGAAGTTCCTTAGAAGGTGGACACATTATTTTAGATGAAGGAAACTCGGCCCTTGAGCATCACAAAAGGCCCTCACTCCCTCACAGGAGATGCCTCTGTAGCATGCATATGAGTGATAGAGGTAATCCCTAGGTGCAGCCCCTGGTCGGGCTCAGAGCAGGGCCGATTGGGGAGTTGGGGCACCTTCCCCTGTCATGCACAGAGCAGGGCGGATTGGGAGGTTGCGATGCCACCCACAGTCACGCTCAGGGTAGGGCTGATTGGGGGGTTGGGGCACCGCCCCCTGTCACACTCAAGGCAGGGTCAATGGGGAGGTTGAGGTGACACCCCCTGTCACGCACAGAACAGGGCCCATCAGGGGGTTGAGGAGCTCCCCCCTGTCACTCAGAGAGTAGGACCAATAGGGGAGTTGGGGCACCGCCCCCTGTCACACACAGAGCAGGGCGGGTCAGGGGGTTGGGGCGCTGCCCTCTATCACCCACAGAGCAGGGCCGATCAGGGGGTTGGGATGCCACCACTCTCACACTCAGGGCAGGGCTGATGGGGAGGTTATAGCTCCAGATGGGACCATCAATAAGGCCTTACAAGGATTGGGAACTTTGGCTAAAGAGTTAGCTGAGAATTCTGGAACTGAGAAACCTTTCTCAGGTCTACTAGAGCAATGGTTCAGGAAATGGAAGGGAGTGATGACATCTATATTCACATCTTTAATTATTGTGTTAGTGTTATGACAGTAATAGGATGTTGCATTATTCCATGTATGAGAGGCCTTATCCAAAGGTTAATTGACACTGCATTAACCAAACAGACCCCAGTAACATATCAGCAGAATAATCACCTTTTCCTAGATACTGTAGAACATGAAAGTCAAAGACTGCTAGCTGAATTTAAAGAGAAGAGTCAAATAAAAATAAAAGGGGGGGGGGGAGAGGAGGGAGGAGAGTGAACCAGCTATCTTTCCCGTCAAAGAAAGGAGCTTACTGTCATCTCAGGTCGAGCCATTTTTGACATGACATCCAGACTCTCAGGGGGCTACTATCTTACCCCTACCCTTCCTCTGCAATAGCCAATCATGCAATAATGGGAATCCCAGCTCTGAGCCCTGACCAATCAAGTCAGAGTTCAGAGTGAGGGGCAGGACCCACCCGCATCAGAAAATAAAACCCAAATGGACTTCCTGTTCGGTGTGCTTTGCCCATGATTTCCAGCTAGCTACAGCACCCTTCTGTGCAGGAGTAAATATGCCTTGCAGATTCAGTTTTGAGTATTTGTCTCATTCCTGTAACTTTGTTAGGATCATTCCTAACAATACATATAAACAGAGAGTAGAATGGTGGTTATGAGAGCCTGGTTTCTCAGGAAAATAAGGATATGTTGATCAAAGGGTACAAAGTTGGAGTTAAAAGGTGTGTAAGTTCTGCAGATCTGTAGAGCATTGTGATTATAGTCAACAATACATCAAAGTTGCTAAGACACTAGATCTTAAGTGTTCTCACCAGAAAAAAGAAATGATTATGTGACATGGTAGGGGTTTATCTAGTGCTATGGTGTTAATCTTATGCAGTATACAAATGTATCCAATTAACATGTAAACCTTAATATCACACAATGTTTATGTCAATTGTATTTCACTAAAAATAACCCGCTCCAAAAGCCAAAAATTGTTAAGGAAAAGTAAATTAACCACAATGAGATACTACTCTATACCTAACAGAGTGGCTGACATTATAAAGACTGATCACACCAAGTGTTGGTGAGGGTGTGGAGCAACTGGAACTCTCAGGCACCAATGATGGGAATGTAAAGCAGTACAATACTTTGGCAAAGAATTTGGCAGACTCTTTAAAAATTAAGAAACTTTTAACCTTATGAACTACCCTGTGTTTCAGTCCTTCCACTGAAAGCTATTTACCTAAGTGAAATGTATGCATATGCTTAAGAAAACATGGATATTTGTGGCAGCTTTATTTTGTATATCTGCAAACTAGAAACACTATAAGTGATCATGGACAGGCAAATGAATAAACAAATTACGGCCTATCCATACAATGGATATTACTCAGCAATAAAAAGCAAGGAAGTACTGATACACAGATGGTTCTCAAAATAATTATGCTGAATGAAAGGCAAACTAGCGTACAAATGTCACAGTCAATCTATGTAAAAGTCTAGAAAAATAAAACTAATCCAAAGTGATAATAGATCATCAGCTGCCTGGGGAGAGAGTAGGGAGGGACAGAAGGAAACTTTGAGGGGTGATGGATATGTTAACTATCATGATTGTGAAGATCCTTTCACTGGTGCATACAAATGTCAAATTTATCAGGCTGGACAGTTAAGTATGTGAAGCTCATTGTATGTGAATTATACCTCAGCACAGCTGTTGGGAAAAATTGTAAATTTCAGTTTTTGTTATTTTTGCTAGTATATATTGACCTTGTATCCTATGATTATAATGCATAATTTATTAATTTGTGTAATTGCCTTTTAAAATATATACTTCTTGGGCAAAAAATTTGCTAATATTATTAGAAACAATTTTACCTCTCTGTTTCAATCTTAAACTCCCCTGCCCTTCTGATTTTCCTTTTTCTGTTCTTTATTGCAGTGAGACCTCTTATTATTGTGGGAAGGCAATCAAAATCAAAGCATAAACTATGCAATCTTCTCTGATGCCCTTCATCAAACTGCCTACTTACATTTAATCATCAAAGTTTTTTGTTGTTGTTTTTTTATCATTAGTAGCTGTCTATTGAACTGGTCATATGATTTTTTCTTTTATCTGTTAATGTAGTGAATTATATTTCTTAGTTTTCAAATGCTGAATCAACCTTGAGTGCTGGAAAATCCTACTTAATACTAATCTTGAAAAATACTGCTGTATTTAATTCACTAATATTTGGTCAATAAATGATACAGCCCTATATATAATAGGTTTTCATTAACTATTTGAAAATGCTTCTGTCTTTATTCTATGCTAATCTGGTACAGGCACTTGTAGGCATTTTGTATGTAATAAATTACTTAACAATTGCAAACAGCTATTTTATTTATTTATTTATTTTTTACAAATGCGTTAACTTATAATCAGATTAGAGGCCTGGTGCACAAATTCGTGCACTGGTGGGGTCCCTCGACCTGGCCAGCTATCAGGAACGATGGGTACTGTCTCAGCCAGTCCCAATTGGGGCTGGCTGGCTGGGTGACGGACCATGGGAGGTTGGTTGTGGGAGTGCACTGACTACCAGGGGGCAGGGCCTGCGTTGAGCATCTGCCCCCTGGTAGTCAGTGTGAATCATAGCGACTGGTCAACTAGTCACTTAGGGTTTTATATATAGAGATTATGCTTTGATTCTTTGAACCGCTGACCAGAACCTAGCATATTAGGCTTTTATTATATAGAACAATATGTGCAATTTTTAAAGGCACCTCACATACTAAGCCATAGTGCTAAGACCAGAAGCACAGTTGTCTGGCTCTAGATTCTTTTGTTGTTGTTACTAATACTCACTCAATGATATTTCTTCCAAAGATTTTTTGAGACAGTGGAAGGGGTTTGGAAGAGAGAGAGAAACATAGATGAGAGAGACACACATGGATTGGTTGCCTCCCTCAGAATGCCCTGCTAGGGGCTGGGAATGGAATCTGCAAACCAAGTGTGTGGGCTGGATGGGAGTTCAAACCTAAACACTGGAGTGCATGGGCTGACGGTCTACCACTGAGAAAAAAATGGACAAGGCTAGCTCAAGTTTCTTAAGACTAAGCTATTATTATCATTTTAGAATTTATGTTCCTTCTTTTGAGACTGGATCACAGAAATTTGAAACATGCTGAATTTCCAAAATAAGTACAATTTAAGTGTGTGAATAAAGCTAGCCATGAAAGGGCAAGGGCTACGCCCTCCATCTTGCCCCAGGGCGAGGGCTATGCCCTCCATCTTAGCCCAGATCCTCCATTTTTGGGCAGCCATGTGCTCGGCAAGGAGCTTCTTCCCGGAAGCCCAAGCCTCTGCTAGCCACGCCTAGGATTTCTTTAAACTGACCAATGATAATCAAGGGAAGTGTGCACCATAGATACGACCACATCCTGTGTAACAAGACACCGACTTGCGCCTGGTCAATCGGCAGGGCCCACAGTCCTCTCTCCTCCCCTTACTCCAACCCCCCTATAAAAACCCTCTCCCCACAGAGCTGTCTCTCCCTCTGCCGCATGCCGCTGCGTCGGTGAGTGTGGTCAGGGAGCCGAGCTAGCTTGAATAAATACTCTTTGCTTTTGCATCGGACTCGGCTGGCTCCCTGGTGGTCTTTTGGGGATCTTGAAATCTGGGCATAACAAGCCACAGACAGGTTTGTATATACTTCAACTAACTGTGAAAGCTCTGGTGTAGGGAAGTAGGAAGAATGATATAATAGTGCCCCAGAGATTGCTCTGTGGCTTTAGCTCAGGGACACTGCATGTTATTGCCTCTTAGAAACTTAAAAAAAAAATACCTGTTACTAGGATCTCATATAGAAATCTGAATCGCAACCTTGGGGAAGGAACATGGGCACAGGTAATTGTACAAAGCTGTCCATGTGCCTCTCATAGCTATCTATGTTTTCAAACTAAGCAGTTCCAGACATATATTCAAGTTTTATTTTCTGAAATTCTTTTCCTGCCTTATCTCCTGATCTTACACAGCTCCCTTGCTTATCAAGTCTTCATGTCTTATCTATTTTAGGATCTATAAAAATACTTATTTTCTCCCCTCCCCATTCATTATGCCCATCAGATAAAATTGTCCTCTAAACTTCCTGCTGTAGGAATAGCTTTGATCACCTCTTCGTGTGGTAACCTCCCAGTCACTGCCTGGACATAGGACCCTGTGTGTCTTATCTCTCCTGACACTTGGTTTCCTACATAGCAGTATTTAAAATACACTGCTCAACATAGAGGAGCTGGCTGAGGCTGCACAAGTAAACAAGACATCCACAGTCTGCCTTTGTATTGTGTCTTCTTGAGGTGGGTAACTTGAGAAGAGTCTTTTGGCTTCCTTTCCTGGTCAAGGACAAGTACCTTGGTTGCTGGTTCTATGGTGGCCCTAGTCTGGGCACCTACAAGATAAAATCAAGAAATGTGTCTCTCTTGCAAAGATCTTTCTTTTCTTTTCTTCTTTCTTTTTCTTCTTCCTTCCTTCCTTCCTTCCTTCCTTCCTTCCTTCCTTCCTTCCTTCCTTCCTTCCTTCCTTCCTTCCTTCCTTCCTTCCTTCCTTCCTTCCTTCCTTTCTTTTTTTTTGCATGTATCTGTCCAATTTTCCCAACAGCATTTATTGAAGAGACTATCTTGACTCCATTGTATGTTCATGCCTCCTTTGTCGAATATTAATTGAGCATAGCGGTTTGGGTCAATTTCTGGGTTCTCTATTCTATTCCATTAATCTACATGTCTGTTCTTGTGCCAGGATAGAGTATTTCTCAAATCCTAGAAAATGCAGGCAAGATTTGGTGTTATCTAGGAAGAAAATTGGTTGTTCCATTTGGTTTAGAATCCTTGAATAGGTAAACCAGATAGAGAACAGTGCACATGCCTCTTTAAGATTACATTGAGTGTCTTTTAAAAATCCCATACTATAAAAGATAAGAGACTGTATAGTGGATTTGAATGTCCACTGGATACCGCGGCAGGGAAATTCATCCTGTTTCCGACCTACAGAGCTGAAGTACTTTAAGAATCCTTATCTGTTTTCTAGGTCATATTTTCTAATGGTATTTGTTGGAATACTCTCCTTCAGGTCAGGTATTTTTTAGTTATCAGTTCTAACATCAAACACTTACATTAGGCAAACCCTCTTTGATCTCTCTAGGGACCATTCATCTGCCATGTAATTGAGAGTTGTTTATTGTGAGGCAATTGCATGGACATTAGAAACAGCATTGAAATAATCAGTCTCAATTAATTCCCTTTATATTAGAATGATGTTAGCAAGTTATTATCTTTCTTGCTCTTCAGTTTCTTCATCTAAAAATGCTATCTGCAAATGAAGGTGTTGTTGGGTTTAAATAATACAATGTTTATTGAAACAAAGTTAGATCTCCTGTAAAAATCAGCATTGTACACAGTTTTGACAAATGGACTTTCCTATCCACAGTCAATGCCAAAGAAGTCTCACTCACTGTTGTGTCCTCATTAAAAGAACTGCATCCATGTCTTCTCACAACAGACATGGAAATATCATTGGAGATACCAAGTTATTTAAAGTCTTTTATTTATGCAGGAACTAAATTGGGTAAAATATTTGATTTTTATGATGTGGGTAGATTATCTCTCACTAATTAGCAATGGAAAATATTTCAGTTTTGTAAATTATTATAAAATAAATTGTTATATGGAAAAACTCATGTATTAATAATAGTATGTTACAAAGTAAAATCCTAAGTTATTACACTCTCCAGAGAAAATATAGAAATTCCAGCAATTCGGGAGCATACATATTCATGCCTATATTATTCCTTCTGAACGAGCTGTATAGTGTTCTACTTTGTGAAGTACAAGAGATAATTCAATCTTTTATATTCCAGTTTATAAATATTTCCAACTTTTGCAATTATAGATTATGCATCAGAAAATGAATAACCTTGTGCATATTAAGTACTTTATTAAGAATTTACTTTGAAGAGCAATTTTTGGTTCACAGCAAAATTTAGAGTAAAGTACAGGTATTTCCTATATACCCTATTTCCCACTGTCCCTACACATGCATAGCCTCGTCCATTATCAACACCGACAACAGAGTGATACATTTGTTAAGAATGATGCAAACACAGTGATACTTCATATTCACACAAAGTGTATAGTTTACATTACAGTTTACTCTTGGTGTAGTATATGCTATGGGTTTCGAACAAATATATAATGGTGTATATTCATCATTATGGTATTATATATTTATACTGCCCTAGGTTCCTCTGTGCTCCACTTACTCATCACTCACTCCATCTCCCTATGCCTGACAATCACTGATTTTTATGGTCTCCATAGTTTTCCCTTCTCCAGAATATCATATAGTTGGAATTTTACAGTATATAGCCTTTTCAAATTAGCTTCCTTCATTTAGTAACATACATTAAAGTTCCTCCATGTCATTTCATGATTGATAGCTCATTTCTTTTTAGGACTAAATAGCAGTCCATCAGCTGGATGTACCACAGTTTATTTATCCCATTGTCCTACTGATGGACATCTTGATCGCTCCCATGTTTTGGCAATTATGAATAAGCTGTTCTAAACATCAGTGTGCAGGTTTTGTTTGTTAGTTGGTTTGTTTTTGTGTTCATAAGATTTCACCTCCTTTAGGTAAATATCAAAGAGCATGATTACTGGATTGCATGGTAAATAAGTTTAGTTTTGTAATAACCTACCATATTTTTATCAAAAGTGGGTGTACTATTATGCATTTCTACCAATAGTGAAAGAGAATTTCTGTTGCTCCATATCTTTGCAAGCATTTGGAATTGTCAATGTCCTGGCATTCTAATAGGTGTTCGGCTCATTTCACTTTAAATTTTCATTTATTTGTGGATGTATCAGTGGAGAATATTTCACATGCTTATTTGACATCTTTATAACTTTTTTGGGGAGGTGCAGGTTAAAGTCTTTGGCCCATTTTTAAACAAAGTTCTTTGTTTATGTATTTCTGAATTTTAAGATTTCTTTGGATAATAGTCCTTTAACACAAGTGTCTTTTGAAAATATTTTCTCCCAGTCTGTGGCTTGTCTTCTCATCCTCTGATTATTGTCCCTCACACAACAGTAGTTTTAATTTTAACAAAGTCTGGCTCATCAGTTATTTCTTCCATGGATCATGTCTTTGGCATTGTATTTTAACAGTATTCACTATTCCCAAAGTCATTTTGGTTTCTCTTATCTTATCTCCTAGAAGTTTTATACTTTGCATTTTACATTTAGGTCTGTGATTCATTTTGAGTTACTTTCTAAGATGGGTATAAGGTCTAAGTTTACATTTATTTTATAGAATGTGGATATCCAGTGGTTCCGGCACTAATTTTGAGAAACTATCTTTGCCTCATTATATTACCCTTGCTCATTTGTCAGAAAACATTTGGCTACATTTATGGGGGTTTGTTTCTGGGAGCTCTATTCTGTCCCATTAATCACGTTGTCTCTTCTTTTGCTAATAATAAACCGTCTTGATTATTGGGTTAGTTATAAACTGTCTTGTTTATTGAAGTTGAGTAGCATCAATCCTCCAACTTTGCTCTTCTCCTTCAATATTCTATTGGCTATTCTGGTCTTTTGCCTTTAACTTTAGAATTGGTTTAATAACATCCAAACAATAACTTGCTGGGATTTTGATTGGGATTGTATTGAATCTATAGGTCAACTTGGGAGTAACTGACATCTTGACAGTAAGGAGCCTCCCTATTCATAAACATGAAATATCCCTCCATTTATGAGTCCTCAGGCTAGTTAAAGTAAAATCCATTCCTCATGCTTTCGCACATTTGGTTTGAACTAATTTTGTCAGCCTGACTATACAGACTCTATTTTAAGTCACCTGGGCTATAATGACTTGATCTCGTTTTCTTCACTTAATCCTCAGATCAAATGATTCAATATAAAATTTAGGGCATTGTGGCTCATAGTCTCAATTTCACTCCTGAGCCTTCTCTCTCTCCTGGTCTTAATATTTGCATGTTGTATTCAAGCCCAGGTTCAAAGCTGGCTGCCTAATATTCGTCTGGAGCTTTTTAAATATTCCTGGTGGTAAAATTATACTATAGCTTTATGAGATGTCCCCATTGGGGTAAACTGGTTAAAAGGAACATGATGTCTGTCAATACTATTACTTACAGCATTATGAGACAATTCATTCATCTCAAAATGAAAATAATATACCAAAGCTTCAATTGAGTCTAATGTTCCCCTAGTATTTCAAAATACTAAATGTCTACGTATGGATCTAATTACAGTTTCCCCGATTTATTGTTGTATTTCTTGCTTTGATTCTCCTTTCTTTCCAACTCAGTAGCTGGAAAAGCTTTCACATCTCTTGTCTATTTTAGGATTTTGAAGCCCTGTTTATTACTTTACCTCCATCCTACAGTTCTGAGAATATCATAAAATCATCCCAAACTTCCTTCTGAGGGAAGACCTATTGAGAATTATTTGAGTGGCATCTCTCACAATCTGTTTTACAGCCTCTAGGCAGAACACATAATACCTCTGCCTTATGGTATTATGAGCCATCTATTTTAACCTCATCAAGCTCCTCAACAGCAGAAAGCCAATAAAGGAGACTCCTCAGCTGGGTGAAGGTGGTTGACAAAGAAAGGGGAACAAAATAGGCACAGTCTCTAGAGCTGTAGGCCTCAGGCTCCACTACATCCTGTTTCAGGGATGTTGGGTGGGGAATCTATGGGCTGGCCATGGTGTGCAGCATTGCTGTGAGGCCTGCTACAGGTCAGTCCTTCCTGAAATGTTTCTATATTCTGAGGAAAAAGGGAGATTCCAGTGCCCATATTTTCTTAAGTGGTGTCAGGCTTCTGTGGGCTGAGCCAAGGTTTGGGAATGAACAGCTCCTTCTGAAATGTGCTGAGAATGTGTCCTGCTCAAGGATGTGTCCTGCTCAAGGATGTGTCTCTCAAGTCTCTACGAGACCTTCTGTTCCCATGTGTGTCCCTTGATCCTGTGGGTTTGGGCAAGAAAAAAGGGAAAAGTCCAACATATTAAGGTATATAGGGGAGTAGCAGGTCCTTCGCCTGTAAGAAACTTTCAATTGCAAACAGAAAATTTGTCTCTGCGTCATGTGTTGTAAACATTCCTTTTGGGTTTCTTCTACAGATTTGATAAAATGTCCTTTTTCTCATCATTGCTCAAAATTATTTTCATCACTGCCTCAGTATTTCCTCTTTATTCTGGTGAGTACATTTTCTATTCTTGATGAAGCAATTCACACATCTTAGAAAATGCTGGAAACAATATCTATTCTGTAAAAATGGAGCAGATTCTTTCATTGAGTTTGTAATACTTAAACTGGCAAAATGAAAGCAGGCATGTAACAAACCCTCTTTTAAAATATCTGTGGGTTATTTTTTCTCATTAATACCTTAGAGAGATGGAGGCAGAGAGCTGGTTTAGAATGGGCAGCAGAACTTAGGTTTTTGTTCATTTATCATTAAAGATATTTACTTAATTATTATTTTGGAGGTCAGAGTCCATGTTTGCTAAATGCAGATTGTAGGGAGTGAATGATGTCTCCTAGATCAGATAATCCTTAGCAATCTGATTTATTGTTTGTCAGTTCTGAGGCCACTAAAGTCAAAATTTTGTATAAGGTGAGAATTCATTCAAAATTTATTATCTTCCTTTACTGCAAGAATGATGATGAATTTGAGTAAAGGAGCTGTGAGGTATTGAATTGGCCCCTGATATTAGAACTGAATACTATTTCATAAAGTAATAATTTCTTCATGTTAGGTGACATTATGCAAGGCATATTAAGTGGAATTAAACAAGGCATTGTCTTCTCTTAATAGGATGTCTTATTTATTAAAAAATGAATAAAAAGAACTATGGTATCCTCATAGGAGAGTTTGATGATTATGGCACCACAACACTTCAAATTATTTTTCACAGATGATAATAATTTGGAATTATATTTCCAGATTTGGATGTATTTTGTGAATTAATATTTTGATATTACCACAAAAGGCTCACTTCAGAACTTGGGGGTCCTGAGTATACAATTTGTATAGAATTTTGCTGCTAAGAAGTATAGTTTCTTCCACCAGAGACTCTGATTTCTTGCCCTTCTTATTTTTACATTTTCTTTTGTGTGCTTGTTGCAGAAACTATTTTTGTACCACTAAAACGCAGTCGCAGGGAGGTAAGTTAATACTGATTAATTTGGAAATTAAAAAAGCTTTTAATATTTTTAAGATTTTTAAAAATTTATCTCAGAGAGGAAGGGATAGGGAGAATGATACAGAAACATTAATGATGAGAGAGAATCATTAATAGGCTGCCGTGCATGCCCCATAATAGGGATGCACCCTAGAACCTGAGCATGTGCCCTGATTAGGATTGGAACCTTGATCTCTTGGTTCACAGATTGATGCTCAATCACTGAGCTACACTGGTTGGGCAACTTATACGTATCTTATATTTTAAGTTTTAACAGCAAATTTCACCAGACAGCCCTGCCAGTGTTGTTCTGTGGTTAAACGTTGACCCATAAAACAAGAGGCCTCTGGTTCAGTTCCTGGTCAGGGCATATTCCCAGGTTGTGGGCTTAATTCCCAGTAGAGGGTCTGCAGGAGGCAACTTTTTGATGTCTCTCTTTTCATTGGTGTTTCTATCTCTCTAGTCCCACTCACTTGCTCTTTTATAAAAAAAATTCACCAAACAAAATGTGCAATAGGATGATCCTTCAAAAAATTTTATTTAAACTGTGCCATTATTATGCCAAGTTCAATAAATAAAATCTACCCAGCCATATAAAAATATTTGGTATTTTGGACAAGATAAAATATCCCATTATTTGAAAGATTACATTATTGGGTATCTTTGTTATCTACAAAAACCTGATAACGGTTACAGTCTATTTAAAGTAGAATTATTTCTCTACCAAAAAAAGAGGATTGCAAAACCTATCCACTAAAAGGTGAATAAAATAATAATGTTCATATATTCATAAAGAATATTATACATAGATAAGCACCTATGTAAGATTACATAGACATTTCAAAGGGCAGTCATGTAACAATACACACAGTATTGTTCATTTATATAAATTACCAATAGTGACATTACTAAACAAATTTTACATATATTTGAAAATACTAACATATATGAATATGCACATATGTGGTGATAATCTGACTGTATCTGAGTCTCTAGTAGTTAAATCAATGAAAAAGATTGGGAAATTATTAAGATTCCTTTTTACTATTTTTTTGATATGAAACAATGGGGAAAATCTGATACAGGTATGAGTAAAAGTGAGATGAGAGTGGTTACATTATAAAAATACATTCAACCATTAGTCTGCTTTTTAAAAACGATATTGGGTTTGTAAAAATGTATCAATAAAATTTTATGGCTAAGTAGATTGTGCATTTCTAAACAACAATATAGAATATTTTCATTCCATTTGGACGCATGGTATCTTGCACTAAGGTTAAAGATATTTCTTTTTAAAAAGTTCATTATCTGACAAATTTTATGTTGTTCTTTATGTTTGACAGCCAGGCTGTAATCTGTATAATGATCGAGTATATATATGCACCAGAAAAATAGATCCAGTCTGCGCAACGAATAAGAAAACTTACTCCAATGAATGCTTTTTCTGCAATGATATGTTGTAAGAATATAAGGCTAAATATTGGCTCTTCCAAAATAATGAGGAAATCATCAGAAAATGATAGGAAAACCAATTTTCTTTTGAAAGAGTATACACAGTACTAGTATATATGGGGAAAAATTGTACTATCTCAGTAAATGCCACAGAATCACACTGGTACCTTTCCCAGGAGTTCTCATTTCCAAAAGCAGGTTTGTATTTGACCTCTCAATATATCTGCTGGATATTCTGGAAATGTACATATCAATTAATTTAACCACTAGGACTTACGAATGAATCTATGCCCAATATATTGACTTCTGAAGTCCATATGATAACTGATCATCTTTGTGATGTAGCAACCAAGCTACAGGGACCATAACTGAGCAACAAACACTAGTTGACTACAGAAATTTGAAATCCATCATAATGGGCCTATTCATGCTAGGACGGGACTCCTCTGAGGGTCAACCTTGTCTCTGAACTCCATGACAGACTGTGAACATTCCTTAGAGAGCAGGGCATTCCAGCACACTTCCACCCAGCCTCCTTTCCTATGTGCTTCTCTCCAAAGGAGTCTGCAGTCTAAAGATTCAGCCAGCCTTCCTACTTTCCTCTTCATTGTCTCTCATAATTATTTCCTCTTATTTAATCCCCAAAGTGGCTTCTACTTCCAGAGAACCATCAAAACAACCTCCATTCCTCTCATCTCTCCAGTCTGGGTGGTTTCCACGACTGAATCAGGACTGACCATGTAGGAAGAGCCAAGCAGTCCCAGATGAGGGAAGGATGTGTGAAGGTTCTGGGGAGCATGTGGGTCCCAGTTGGTTGTGGAGGTGGAGCACAGCTTCTCCACATCATGCTGCTCATTTAGAAGCACTTACTGCAATATCCAGGTAATTTTAAATGCTGTTTATAATAATGTCTACTTCTTTCTCTTTTTCTTTACAGATTAAGTGATAGATCATTTCGATTTAAGCATTATGGAGAATGCAACTGACTGAGCTACACATGCCTATGGTTTTATGGCAATCCTACTTTCCAGTGAATTCTACAGCCAATCAGAGTCTTTTCCATCAGGGCGTTAAGTTACTAGGTGACTGGACAAAGCCTTCTATGCTATACAGGATGGAATATAGAGTGTTGAAAACTGTCTCTCAACTCTAAGAACTTCTGATTGATTTTCATTCTCTGTTCAATTATTAAATAGCAGATGAAAAAGTACCTTAATCGTTTGTTTGATAATATAAAACCTAATGAAATTTACAATGATAAATATTTCAATCAATACAATGTTAAATAATATTATCTTTATTAAAAATACAACCTTTTGTTGATTAATGGATTAAAGCACATGATTAATTTTGGTAACTACTTTCAAAGGTAAAAAAATAAATCATTATTTGTGTGTTCATTAAAATTACACTTAGGATCCTCTTTATCAGAAAGAGTCAAAGCCTCTAGGAGAGGGATCTAGGACTTGTATTCTAATAAGTACCCAGGGTCAATCTTACAATCACGAATATTAGGCCACATGGATTTGTATTCTAAAACATATGCCTTATCTAAAATTGAATGAACTGCAAAATCTATTCGAAGATATTGTATGATTTCTGAGGTTTGGGGGAAAATTACATAATTTTCTTTGTCACTCACAAATCAATTAAGACAGAGGTTGTTAGTTTACTTGATATAATCTAGATCTAAGGGCCTTATTAGATACTAAAGGCACAGTGCACGGATTCATTCACCGTTGGGGTCCCTCGACCTGGCCTTTGCACTCCTGCAATCGAGGACCCCTCGGGAGATGTCCACAGTACGACATCTCTTGAGGAATGTCGTAGTGTGCAAGGCGGCAGGCGGCCAGTAAGGAACCTGAGCCCAGGCCAGGCACCATGCTGCTCCTGCTCATTCTAGCTCTGCTGCACCTGCCTCCCTCACTCTCATTAGTGCTGCTGTGGAGGCAGGAGAGGCTCCAGCTACCACAGCTGCACTTGCCAGCCATGAGTCAGGTGTCTGGCACCTGTCAGTCAGCTGAGTGGCACTCCCACTGTGGGAGCACACTGACCACCAGGGGGCAGCTCCTGCATTGAGCATCTGCACCCTGCTGGTCAGTGCGCATCATTGGGAATAGTCAACTGGTTGTTCAGCTGTTTGGTCATTTGGTTGCTTAGGCTTTTAGAAATACAGATATGACTTGTAAAAGTTTTCCCTGATTTTCAGATTTTTTTTTTTACTTTATTGATGTGCCCTTTGCTGAAATTTTTACAAATTTAATGAATTCCAACTTATCTATATTTTTCCTTTGTTGCATGTACCTTTTTTGTTCAGTAAAAGAAATTGCTGTGTAATCCAAACTGATAAAGATCTGCACCAAGGTTTTCCTGTAAGAGTTTCATAACATTAGTGCTGGCATTTAGAGCTTTGATAGACTTTGAGTTAATTTTTGCATGTGGTGAGAATTATGGCTACAAAGTTATATATTTTGCAGGTGGCTATCCAGTTGTCATACCATCATTTGTTGAGAAGACTATTTTTTACCCATTAATTTACCATTTAATTTTCTTAGAACTCTTGTCAAAAATCAATGGATACATTACAACAGTGTATATTGGTGAGAGAATAGACACATGATTTGTGGAACAGAAGGAAGAATTTAGAAATAGATTCATATAAATACAGCAAACTGATCTTTGAGGAAAGAGGAAAGGCAATACAATGGAGCAAGGATAGTTACTCAACAAATGGTGTTGGAATAACTGGAAATCTGCATCCAGAACACCTGGACAAAGACCCTACACCCTTCACAAAAGAACTCAAAAAAGATTGTAGACCAAAATGTAAAGTGCAAAACTATAAAACTCCTAGAAGAGAATATAGGAGATAACCTGGCTGAGCTTGGGTGGTAATGGCTTTTTCGATACAAAACTAAAGGCTTGGTCCACAAAAGAAATAATTGATAAACTGGAATTCATTAACATTTAAACTTCTTTTCTGTGAAAGACAAAATCAAGAGAATGAAAAAAGAAAGCATGGACTGGGAGAAATGTTTCAAAAAACCCCACATCTGATTAAGGACTGTTATCCATTATGTACAAAGAACTCTTAAAACTCAAAAATAAGAAAACACGTAACCTGATTTAAAAAAATGGGCCCAAGACCTTAACAGACAACTCATCAAATATGCATAGATGGAAAATGAGCATATGCAAAGATGCTCCACATATATGTCATTAGAGAAATTAAATTTTAAAAAATAAGATACTACTACAACAATGCACTGGGTAAATCCTGGAACACTGACAACACCAAATGCTGACGAGGATGTAGAGAAACAAGAACTCATACATTGCTGATGGGAATCTGAAATGGTTCAGCCACTTTGGAAGGCAATTTGGCAGTTTCTCTTTTTTGGTAGTTTTATTTTTCAAATATATATATACACTAGAGGCCCGGTGCACAAAAATTTGTGCACTCGGGGGGGGCAAGGGGGGTCCCTCAGCCCGACCTGTGCCCTCTCGCAGTCTGGGACCCCTCGGGAGATAACGATCTGCTGGCTTAGGCCTGCTCCCCAGTGGCAGAGGGCAGGCCCAATCCCTAGGTGCAGCCCCTGGTCGGGCTCAGAGCAGGGCCGATTGGGGAGTTGGGGCGCCGCCCCCTGTCATGAACAGAGCAGGGCGGATTGGGACGATGCAATGCCACCCTCAGTCATGCTCAGGGTAGGGCCGATTGGGGGGTTGGGGCACCGCCCCCTGTCACACTAAAGGCAGAGTCAATAGGGAGGTTGTGGCGCCACCCCCTGTCACACACAGAGCAGTGCTGATAAGGGGGTTGGGGCGCTGCCCCCTGTCACGCAAAGAGCAGGGCCCATCAGGGGGTTGGGGCTCCGTACCCTGTCATGCATGGAGTAGGGTAGATCATGGGGTTGGGGAGCTACCCCCTGTCAGGCACAGAGCAGGGCCCATCAGGGGGTTGGGGAGCTCCCCCCAGTCAAGCACAGAGCAGGGTCGATCAGGGGGTTGGGGAGCTCCCCCCTGTCACACACAGAGTAGGGGTGAGAGGGGAGTTGGGGCACCGCCCCCTGTCACACACAGAGCAGGGTGGATCAGGGGGTTGGGGCGCCGCCCACTATCACCCACAGAGCAGGGCTGATCAGGGGGTTGGGGCGCCGCCACTGTCACACTCAAGGCAGGGCCGATGGGGAGGTTATGGCTCTACCCCATCACACACAGAGCAGGGCCTGTGTGTGTGGGGGGAGGTTAGGGTGCCGCACTCTGTCACACACAGAGCCGCAGGGCGATCAGCGGGTTGGGGAGCTCCCCCTTATCAGGCACAGACCAGGGCTGATCAGGAGGTTGGGGCGCCTTCCCTGTCATGAACAGGGCAGGGCCGATAGGGAGGTTGTGGCCCCATCCCGTCACACACAGAGCCACAGGGCGATCAAGGGGTTTGGGCGCTGCCCCCTGTCACGCTGATCCCGGTGTGGGAGGCCACTCGGCTAAGCTGATCCCGGTGCTGGGAGGCATATTACCCTTTTACTATATAGGATAGAGGCCTGGTGCATGGGTGGGGCTGGCTGGTTTGCAGCTGTTCACACACCCTTCAGGGTGGGGGTCCCCACTGGGGTGCCTGGCCAGCCTGGGTGAGGGGATGATGGCTGTTTGCAGCTGGTCACACACCCTTCGGGGTGGGGGTCCCCACTGGGGTGCCTGGCCAGCCTGGGTGACGGGATGATGGCTGTTTGCAGCTGGTCACACTCCCTTCAAGGTGGGGGTCCCCACTGGGGTGCCTGGCCAGTCTGGGTGAGGGGCTTAGGGCTGTTTTCAGGCTGGCGGGTGACGGAAACTCCCAACCACTCCTTTTTTTCTTTTTCTTTTTAATTCTGGGCCAGCTTTAGCTCTGAGGCTCCAGCTCTTAGGCCTCCACTCCTGAAAGCAGGTATCTGGTTTGTTTCGGTTCTATAATCGAAACTCTGGGAGAGAACCAAGATGGCGGCATAGGTTAACGCCGGAGTTTGCTGCTTTGAACAACTACTTCAAAAGTGAAACTAAAACACGGAACGGACATCACCCAGAACCACAGAAACGCTGGCTGAGTGGAAGTCCTACAACTAGGAGGAAAGAGAAACGCACACGGACACTCAGAGGAGGCGCAGTGGTGAAGTCAAATTCTGAGGTGCGGAGTGCGCGGAGCGGGCTGGCGGCGGAGGGCGCGGTTGTTGTTTTCAATCGGGAGGGAGTCACAGACTCTGAGCACCAGATCCGGGCGAGTCTTTAGGGACCCAGACTCAAACGGGAGAAGCGGGACTGTCTGGCTTCGGTCAGAGCGAGTGCAGCTTTCTCTCCGAGCTTTGCAGCGGGTGCTGGGACTCAGAGAGGCAGAGCCCCTGGGGACAGGACTGAGAGCCGCCATAACTGCTCTCTCCGGCCCACCCTGTTGATCCTGTGCGACCCGCCCCGCCCAAGCCCTGCACGGAGGCATTTGCCGGATAGCCTCAGGCAAAGGCATTTGCCGGATAGCCTCAGGCAAAGGCTAGATTAGCACCTCCCTAGAGGACAGAAGTTCTCTCACTGCTGACACAGCTGATTCTCATAGCCACTTGGCCTGGAGGTCAAACCCTCCCTGGAATTAGCTACAACAATCAAGATTTAACTATAAGACTTCGAACAAAGACCACTAGGGGGTACACCAAGGAAGCATAACAAAATGCGGAGACAAAGAAACAGGACAAAATTGTCAATGGAAGAAATAGAGTTCAGAACCACACTTTTAAGGTCCCTCAAGAACTGTTTAGAAGCTGTCGATAAACTTAATGAGATCTACACGAAAACTAATAAGACCCTCGATCTTATATTGGGGAACCAACGAGAAATTAAGCATACACGGACTGAAATAACGAATATTATACAGACGCCCGACAGCAGACCAGAGGAGCGCAAGAATCAAGTCAATGATTTGAAATGCGAGGAAGCAAAAAACATCCAACCGGAAAAGCAAAATGAAAAAAGAATCCAAAAATGCGAGGATAGTGTAAGGAGCCTCTGGGACAGCTTCAAGCGTACCAACATCAGAATTATAGGGGTGCCAGAAGATGAGAGAGAACAAGATATTGAAAACCTATTTGAAGAAATAATGACAGAAAACTTCCCCCACCTGGTGAAAGAAATGGACTTACAGGTCCAAGAAGCGCGGAGAACCCCAAACAAAAGGAATCCAAAGAGGACCACACCAAGACACATCATAATTAAAATGCCAAGAGCAAAAGATAAAGAGAGAATCTTAAAAGCAGCAAGAGAAAGAAACCGAGTTACCTACAAGGGAATACCCATACGACTGTCAGCTGATTTCTCAACAGAAACTTTACAGGCCAGAAGGGAGTGGCAAGAAATATTCAAAGTGATGAATACCAAGAACCTACAACCTAGATTACTTTACCCAGCAAAGCTATCATTCAGAATTGAAGGTCAGATAAAGAGCTTCACAGATAAGGAAAAGCTAAAGGAGTTCATCACCACCAAACCAGGATTATATGAAATGCTGAAAGGTATCCTTTAAGAAGAGGAAGAGGAAGAAAAAGGTAAAGATACACATTATGAACAACAAATATGCATCTATCAACAAGTGAATCTAAGAATCAAGTGAATTAATAATCTGATGAACAGAATGAACTGTTGATTATAATAGAATCAGGGACATAGAAAGGGAATGGACTGACTATTCTTAGGGGGGAAAGGGGTGTGGGAGATGTGGGAAGAGACTGGACAAAAATCGTGGACCTATGGATGAGGACAGTGGGTGGGGAGTGAGGGCGGAGGGTGGGGCGGGAACTGGGAGGAGGGGAGTTATGGGGGGGGGAAAAAAAGAGGAACAAATGTAATAATCTGAACAATAAAGATTTAATTAAAAAAAAAAAAAAAAAAAAAAAAAAAAAAAAAAAAAAAAAAGAAACTCTGTATCAACTCCAGGTCTGAGATCCCCGGCTCTCTGAAAGCAGATTTCTGGGGTTTTGTTTAGCTTCTATATTTGTTACAATGTTTCTTAAACTGCAGGCTCAGAGGCCAGCAAGGCAGGTGGGGATCGTTGGAGTCCTCCGTCACTGAAGCAAGCAAGCCTCATGTTAGTTTCAAGCTGCCTGGCTGCCGTCCGCCATCTTGGCTGGCAGTTAATTTGCATATCTCGCTGATTAGCCAATGGGAAGGGTAGCGGTTGTATGCCAATTACCATGTTTGTCTTTTATTAGATAGGATATATTGTGGATAGTATTACTGAGACCCCCCTTTACCCCCTCTGCCTAGCCCCTACCCCACAACTCAGTATACTCTTAACATACAATTGAGCGATCATGTTCCTTGATGTTTTACCCAAAGAGTTGAGAATTTATGTACACACAAAAAATCTTTATTAATGTAGTAGTTTTATTCCCAATTGCCAAAAATTGGACACAAAGATAACCTTTAGTACATGAATACATAAACAAATCTGAATAAATTTGGAGCATATTTGTATGAATTTATTTTGTCTATATTTTATTCCATTGTTATATATGTCTATCTTTATGCCAATAACATACTATTTTTTATCACTATAGCTTTGTCGTCTGTGTTAAAATCTGAATATGGTATATTTCAAATTTGCTCTTTTTTTTTTTTAGATTATTTTGCCTCCACTGGGTTCCTTGCATTTACAGATGTGTAATATCTCCATTTAAATTGATCATACTTTTGCTATGCCTTAAGCCACGCCCACCAGCCAATCAGAGTGACTATATGCAAATTAACCCAACCAAGATAGCGGCAGGCAGCCATGGAGCTGGAGCAAACAGGAGGCCTGGTTGCCACAATGATGAAGGAAGCCAACTTCCTGCCTGCAGCAGCTGGCTCTAAGCTCCACTCAAAGCAACAAAGTTTCAATTATAGAAGATAAATAAACCCCAGATACCTGCTTTCAGCCGGCCGTGGCCACGGAGCTGGAGCCTTGAGTTGCCCCTGGCCGGCTCTGAGCTCCACTCCAGGCTACAAAGTTTCAATTATAGAAGGTAAATAAATCCCAGAAAAAAAAGAACAAAAGGAGAGGCTGGGAGCTTCTGTCACTGGGGAGGCTTGGTCAGCCTGAAAAAGGCCCTCAGCCCCTCACCCAGGCTGGCCAGGCACCCCAGTGGGGACCCCCACCCTGAAGGGGTGTGATCAGCTGCAAACAGCCATCAGCCCCTCACCCAGGCTGGCCAGCCACCCCAGTGGCACCCCAGTGGGGACCCCCACCCTTGAGGGCAAACCAGCCGGCTCCCACCCATGCACCAGGCCTCTATCCTATATAATAAAAGGGTAATAAGCAAACTGACTCTAACAGCAGAAAGACTGGGAATGACTGGTCACTATGACACACACTGACCACCAGGAGGCAGATGCTCAATGCAGACGCTGCCCCCTAGTGTTCAGTGTGCTCCCACAGGGGGAGCTCTGCTCAGCCACAAGCCAGGCTGATGGCTGCCAGTACAGCGGTGGTGGTGGGAGCCTCTCCCGCATTCTCAGCAGCACTAAGGATGTCCAACTGCAGCTTAGGCCTGCTCCCCACTGGCAGGTGGACATCCCCCGAGGGCTCTCGGGCTGCCAGAGGGATGTCTGATTGCCAGCTTAGGCCCAATCCCCTGGTAAGCGGGCCTAAGCCAGCAGGTGGGTCAGCCCTGAGAAAATAAACCAATGGGACTACATCAAAATAAAAAGCTTCTGCACTGCAAAAGAAACCATCAACAAAACAATAAGAAGGCCACTGCATGGGAGAACGTATTTTCCAATGTTATCTCCATAGGCTTTTCTTTTAACTCCCTACAAGAGTTACAGCCCTCTTGGACTATCAATTGCTTTTTGTTTTCAGACTCCTAGAATTCATTACTAGGTAGCTGGTTTCAGAATATACAACAGAGGTAGTTATTGCAATACCTGCCTCTAAGGACTGCCAATTGCGTTTTCTTTTCAAACTATGAGTGGAAACTCACATCTCGTTTTTTATTCCCATGTCAGCAGCATTTAGTATGGTTTATTACTCCTTTCTTTTCTATCCTTTTTTTTTTCAGAATCAGTAGAATATAATCAATGCAATGAATTAAGGAATGAAGGAAGGAGTAATAGTAGCAGCTAATACTCACTGAATGCTTCCTAAGTACTCCTTTCCTTCTTGCTTTCTTGATGCGCTTTTAAAAACTTGGCTCCAATGATATCATGCTGTTTTGTCCTTTCTCCTTTATCATTTCTTGTTCCTTATGGGTCTGCTTTATTAATTTCATTTGTTACTTTGCTGATGGTACTAAATGTACAGTCCTCTTTCCTTTTCTATTTCTCTCAGTGATCTTATCCATTCTCATGAATTTTAATTCCATTCTACATCAATGACTACAAATTTGTATCTCGATTCCTTGTTTCTGAATTCCAGATTCTTGATATATCCCCACTAGCACACGGGACTTTCATGTGCTGCTCAAATCCTTTTTGGCTCTACCTCTGAGTTCATTGGGATCAACTTCCAAATGCCAGTATCTGTAACTGTTTGCTAAAGGACTTTCTCTGAATACTGTGCCCACATACACAAAGTGTCAGAGCACCAGAAAGTCAACACATCTTTTGGTCACCTCTCACTCATTGACTTATGAGGGTTGGTATAAAATTATGCCAGCTCCCTGCATTTAGAGTAGGATAAATCTGACATTTATGTTGCACACTACCTTCAGAGTCTAAGGAGTGAACTCCACTTAACCACAGCGGTAACTAACCTGCTAGAAAACATACTCTTCATTTACTCCATTCATTTTCCTGTCTCCTGTTCCCAATATCCTACTGATGTGTCCTGTTTTGTCTCCTGAATCAACACATTTGTTTTCTAATCTTTACCACAAAGTCTACTTATGGGGGAACTCAGAGAAAGATAGATATTTCAGGATATTGAGATAATATTGATATATCTCAAAATTAACATGTAAGGAACAGTTTTTTTATTCTCTCAGATGCTAACTGGCAGGGTTGAGGAAGGGTAAATTAGTACACACCTCTCCATTTCCGAACTTCCTTAGAAAGTGGATACATTATTTTAGATGAAGGAAACTGAGCCCGTGAGCATCACTAAAGGCCCTCACTCCCTCACAGGAGATGCCCTTTGTAGCATGCATGGGAGTGAAAGCCTGAGCCCAGCTTTTTGCAAATGGCTTATGATATTTAGTCAAACTACAAAGTGATTTTTTTTTTAAAGTAAATGACATGGAACCTGTTAGTGATGACTAGAATATTTTGTGTGTCGGAGCCAAGTCCTTAAGCAGCTATAAACATAACCCTTAATAATTCTTATCCCTAATTATGGTTCCCAGTTATTTGGTCCTGTCGAAAATGTCCATGGAGACATTTGGTCACATAAAAATAAAAATAAATATATATATATATATATGTATATATATATATATAGATATAGATATAGATATAGATATAGATATAGATATAGATAGATATAGATATAGATATAGATATAGATATATATAGATATATATATAGATATATACACATATATATATATTTTTAAATATATTTCATTGATTTTTTACAGAGAGGAAGGGAGAGAGATAGAGAGCCAGAAACATCGATGAGAGAGACATCGATCAGCTGCCTCCTGCACATCCCCCAGTGGGGATGTTCCCGCAACCCAGGTACATGCCCTTAACCAGAATCGAACCTGGGACCTTTCAGTCCGCAAGCCGACGCTCTATCCACTGAGCCAAACCGGTTTCGGCCATAAAAATATATTTTAAATTTGATCCTGTCAAAATATACACACTTCCCGTAGGCAGTATAGCTCATTTGATTGTGAGCACAATTCCATGCACTGAAAGATCACTGGTTTGATTCCTATTCAGGAAACATACCCAGGTTACCGTTTAATGTTTCTTTCTCTCTTTCCCTCCCTGTATCTGTCTCGCTTCTTCAACTTCCCTTTTATTTAAAAATTATATATATATAATTTTAAACCGAAAGATCTAAGAAATTATCCTTGCATTCAAATAGCCCATAATGTTTGTTTATACTTCTGCATTACAAGATTAAAACATAAAAATGCTATCATGTTGTATTCGTCCAATGTTTGGGTTGTGGCTGTATTTCCAATAATAACTTCTTACCTTGGTAGCCTGATTAGCAATGACACATGGGGTAGGTGGATGGGTCAGGGCTCAGATCTTGCAGAAGAGTATGAATTATATTTACTATGTACCAAATGTCTCCTTGGATGTTGAGGTCAGAACAAAATATCAAAGACCTTTTAGCAGGGATCAAATGTTTTAATGGTCTGTTTGGATAGGACCAAATGTCCTGCAAGACTAATGACCATACCTGTGAATGCTGGACTGCGTGAATATTTGCAGAGCTACCCAGGGATAAGGAGTAATGTAGCTGTATAGTTATAGAACCGATTCTGTAAATCTAAAACTGTGGCACATATGTCTTAAGGCCCAGATATAACATTACTTTGTGCTATTCAATTTATTCCTAGAATTATTAATCTTTCCCAAAGCAAGGAATCTACAATTCTTCATAAAATACTTGGGTTATTGAAAAATGTAACCACTTTAGCATAGCTTTATTTCACCTATAAGTAGAATACTCTAACTCTGAAGGCACAAACCTTTGATATTGCCTTTCATTTAGAAGACCTTGGAAAACAGCATTTTCCACATTTACTTAAGAATCACAAGAGGTCTCACTAACAATTCTGAACCCTGGATTGTCCAGTTTAGCTTCTGATCCAGTATGGCTAACAAGAGAACCAGGGAATTTTATCAAATATCTGCTCCCTCCTCTGCCTCTCTTATTTTTCTGGATGCAAGAGGTATTTAGCAGTCAGTTAGGTCTGATTACTAATCGTTTCTTCCGGTTACAATAAGACAACATCTGGATAGGTGGCATTGGTCTAAATCAAATAGGACAGTCTCATCCCACCTCAATTCTGTCATTGCACAAATTCTTTCATGAATTCCCAGTATTTCTAGATATTGATACAGAAATCAAGTAAAAGGGAGTATTCTAATAAACTCACTGCTATTCTCATATACTGCCTTGCTGTCTGACTCACAGTAAGGTATTTTCCATTATTTTAAGAACACTCTTTAATAGAACACAACATTTTATTTGTTTAAGTTTGGCATTACACTACTTGTAATAGATTAATGTGGTGGATAAAACCCCCACAAAGCGTTTTTATGCACTCACTTTTATAACTTAGCACCAATTAGCTATAAGCAGCTTTAAAATACCATCACTAGCTTAAATTTACTGAATTGTTCTTATGATTATGAGAGGCTGCATCAAGTTAAAAGTCTGCAGAGCAAAAGAAACAACTAACAAAATGAAATGGAAAAAAAACCCTACAAAATGGGAGCAAATTTTATAAACTAAATATCTCCTAAGAGGTTAATATGTGAAATATATACAGAACAAACACAACTCAATAATCACAATAAAGCAAATTAAAAATTGACCCCACCGTTTGGCTCAGTGATTGAGTATCGACCTATGAACAAGAAGGTCATGGTTCAATTCCAGTCAGGACAAATGTCTGGGTTGCAGGATTGAGCACCAGTGTGGGGTGTGCAGGAGGCAGCCAATCAATTTTTGTTTCACATCATTGATGTTTCTATCTCTTGCTTTCTCTCCCCTCTTCTCTGAATTCAATAGAAATATATTTTTAAAAACTTGGCAGGGGACTAGTGCCTGTGCTGCTCAGTGGTTGAATGTGGACCCTGAACCAAGAGGTCAAGGTTTGATTCCAAGTCAGGACAAATGACCAGTTTGTGGGTTTGATCCCCAATAGGGGTCAAGCAGGAGGCAGGGAAATAGATGAATCTCATCATTGATGTTTCTGTCTCTCTCCCTTTCCCTGAAATTAATAGAAAAAATTGGCAGGGGATTTCTACAAACATTTTTGCTGAAGAAGACATACAAACAGTCAACAAGTACATGAAAATGTAGTGGAAAATCGTCAGGGAAAAGCCATACAGAGCCACAGTGAGATATCACCACACACCTGTTAGAATGGCTATCATCAAGAAGACTACCAAGTGTTGATGAGGATGTGAAGGACAGGAAATCCTTGTACAGCATGGGTGGGATTATAAGTTGGTATAGCCATGATGGAGAACAGAATGGAAATTCTTTAAAAACAGAGCTGCCATATAATACAGAAAAAATACCACTTCTTGGTATATATTCAAAGGAAGTGAAAATAGAATATGGAAAAGATATCTATACTCCATGACCATTGCAGCATTTTTCATAATAGCCACGACAAAAAAAATAACTTATGTCCTTCAACACATGAATGGATTAAGATGATTTTATATATAAACAACCATATGTTATTGAACCATGAGAAAGAAGAAAATTCTTCCATTTGCGAAAACAAAATGGTTCTTGAAAGCATCATGTCAAGTGAGAGGCATCAGACGGACAACAATAAATACTGTATAATAATATAACATACATGGAATCTTAGAAACCTTAATTCGTAGACACAGAGTAGAATGGTGATTATAAGAGGATTGGGATTTGGGGAAAAAAAGATATGTTGATCACAGGGTACAAACTTAGAATTAAAAGATGAATAAGTTCTGAGATCTGTAGAGCACTGTGATTACAGTCAACAATTCTTCAAAGTTGCTAAGAGACAAGATCTTAAATGTTCTCACCACAAAAAAGTATTCATTATGTGATGTGGTAGGGGTTTATCTAGTGCTATGGTGTTAATCTTATTGTAGTATGTAAACAATTGACATGTTGTACAACGTAAAACCACACAATGTTTATATTAGTTGTATTTCACTAAAAATAACCCCCTCCAAAGGCCAAAGATGTTAAGGAAATGTAAATTAAAACCACAATGAGATACTACTCTATACCTAACCAAGGGGCTAACATCAAAAAGACTAATCACACACACCAAGTGTTGGTGAGGGTGTGGAGCAACTGGAACTCCCAGGCTCCACTGGTGGGAATGTAAAGCAGGACAATATTTTGGCAAAGAATTTGGCAGTCTCTTTAAAAATCAAAAACTTGCCGAAACTGGTTTGGCTCAGTGGATAGAGCGTCGGCCTGCGGACTGAAGGGTCCTAGGTTCGATTCCGGTCAAGGGCATGTACCTGGGTTGCGGGCACATCCCCAGTAGGAGATGTGCAGGAGGCGGCTGATCGATGTTTCTCTCTCATCGATGTTTTTAACTCTCTATCATTCTCCCTTCCTCTCTGTAAAAAATCAATAAAATATATTTTTTTAAAAAAATAACAAAAATCAAAAACTTGTACCCTTATGAACTACCCTGTCTTGCAAACTTTCCACTGCTAGGCACTCACCCAAGTGAAATGTATGCATATGCTTGAGAATGACATGTGTATGAATATTTGTGGCAGCTTTATTTTGTATATCTGCAAACTGGAAATAATGTAAATGTTCAAGGACAGGTAGATGAATAACAAATTATGGCCTATCCACACAATGGATATTAGTCAGCAATAAAAAGTAAGGAAATACTGATACACACAACAACATGGATGTTTCTCAAAATAATTTTGCTGAATTACAGAGAAACCAGTCCATCTATGAAAAATTATAGAAAAAGCAAACTAATCTAAAGTGATAACAGATCATCAGATGCCTGGGGTGAGGGCAAGGAAGGAACAGGTGGAAACTTTGGTGGGTGATGAATATGTTCACTATCTTGATTGTGAAAATCATTCCAGGGGTGCATACAAATGTTAAATCTATCAGACTGCACAGTTTAGTATGTGATATTGTGATATTTATTGTATATGAATTATATCTCAGCAAAGCTGTTGGGAAAAAATTGTAAATTTAATTTTTGTTATTTTTGCTAGTATATATTAACCTTATATTCTGTGATTATGGTGGATTCCTTATTTATATTAGTAATTGCCTTTTAAAATATACACTTCTTAGGCTATTCTTCAGAAAACATTTGCTAATAGAAACAATGTTATTTCTCTTTTACTTCTCTTTTTCCATCTTACACTCCACTACCCTTCTGCTTTTTCTTGCTCTGTTCTTTACCGCACTGTCTCAGACCTCCTCTTATTATGGGAAAGCAATCAAAACCACAGCATAAATTATGCAGTCTGCTGTGATACCCTTCATCACACTGTCGACTTACATTTTAGTCATCAAAGTTTTTGTTGTTGTTGTTTTATCATGAATACCTGTCTATTGAGCTGGTCATATGATTTTTTCTTTGATCTGTTAATGTAGTGAATTACATTTCTTAGCTTTCAACTGCTGAATCAGCCTTGAGTTCTGGAAAATCCTACTTAACACAAATCTTTAAAAAAATATTGCTGTATTCATTTCTCTGATATTTGGTCAATGAATGATACAGCCCTTTTATATAACACATTTTCATTAACTATTTGAAAATGCTTCTGTCTTTATTCTATGCTAATCTGGTAAGGGCACTTGTAGGCATTTGTATACAACAAATTTTTTAGCAATTTTATTTTAATTCACTTTTTTGGTCTTTCTTTTTTTTTTTTTTTTTTTACAAATTAGCTACCTTATAATCAGATAATATATGCAATTTTTTAAGGTCTCTCACATACTAAGCCACAGAGCTAAGACCTCTATTAGTAGATGCTTTTGTTGTTATTATTAATCTTCACTGGATAATATTTCTTCCATAGATTTTTTGAGAGAGTAGGAGGGGTTTGGAGAAAAAGAGAGAAACATAGATGTGAGAGAGACACATGTATTAGTTGCCTTTATCAGATGCCCTGCTAGGGGCTGGGATCAAATTTGCAAGCCAGGTGTGTGAGCTGGATGCAGGATCAAACCTAAACACTTGAGTGCATGGGCTGATGCATTAACCACTGAGAAAAACCGGACAAGCTTGGCTCTGGAATCTTACTAGTAAGACTAACCTGTCATTATCATTTTAGAGTTTACTTTCCTTCTTTTGAGACTGGATCACAGAAATCTGAAACAAGCTGAATTTCCAACATAAGTGCAATTTAAGTGTGTGAATAAAACTAGCCACAGACTGGTTTGTATGTACTTCAACTAACTATGAAAGGTCTGGTGTAGGGAAATAGGAAGAATGATATAATAGGGACCCTGAGAATGTTCTGTGGTTCTAGCCGTCACTCTCCAATATAGCTGCATGTTATTACCATCTTAGAAACTTTTAAAAAATACTGGTTACTAGGATCTCATCTAAAAAATTGAATTGCAACCTTGGGGAAGGAACATGGGCACAGGAATTTTACAAAATTCTCCATGTGCTTCTCATAGCTATCTATGTTTTAAAATTAGGGAGTTCCCAGACATATTTACAAATTGTACTTTCTGACATTCTTATCCTGCCTTATCTCCTGATCCTACACAGCTCCCTTGCTAAGAAAGACTTCATGTTCTGTCTATGTTAGGATCTATAGACATATTTATCATTTCCTCCCCTCCCCATTCATTATGCCCATCAGATAAAATTGTCCTCTGAACTTTCTGCTGTAGGATAGCTTTGAGGACCTCTGTGTGTGGCCATTTCCCAGTCACTGCCAGGGCTTATGATCCCTCTCTGTCTTATCTCTCCTGACATTTGCTTTCCTACATAGCAGTATATAAAATACACTCCTCAACATAGAGGAGCTGGCTGAGGCTGCACAAGTAAACAAGACATCCACAGTCTGCCTTTGTATTGTGTCTTCTTGAGGTGGGTAACATTGGGTATACATTGTTCTGTTTTCTTTTGTACAGTATGGCTGTCATAACTGTTCCCGCTCTGGTCTTTCTACAATTAATTGTTCTTGGTTCTCTGAAGAATAAAATGAGCATTCAAAACGGCATGTATTCTTAAATGCTACAGATCTCTTGAGCTTTATTCCATATGTATTGTTTAACATGTTTACTTTTAATTGATTTGGGTGCAGGAGGAAAAAAGGGAACCGTCTTCCCTAATGAAAAGAAAGGGGGTTTAGCATGACTCAGTGGTTAGAGTGTTAGTCCCCAGCCCTCACCCTGAATCTCTAGGCTTCCATTCCTGGACAAGGGCAAGGACCTTGGTTGCAGGTTCTATGGGGGCCCTAGTCTGGGCAGCTACAGGAGGCAACCAATAAAAGTGTCTCTCTTGCATAGATGTGCGTCAGACAGAGTCAGATCTACTGTACAAATTAGCACTGTTTAGAGATTTGGCAATTTGACTTTCCTATCAACAGTCAATGCCAAAGAAGGCTCACTCATGCCATGTTGTGTCCTCATGAAAAGAACTGCATCCATGTCTTCTCACAACAGATGTGGAAATATCATTGGAGATACCAAGTAATTGAATGTATTTTATTTGTGCAGGAGCTAAATTGGCTAAAATCTCTGATTTTATGATGCTGGCAAATCACCTCTCACTTATTAGGAAACGGAAAACATTTCAGTTTTGTACATTATTATATAATGAATTGTTATATGGTTAAATTCTTATAGTAAAATTGGTATGTTACAAAGTAAAAACCTAAGTTATTACCCTCTCCAGAGAAAATACAGAAATTCCAGCAAACCAGTAGCATACATATTTATGCCTATATTACTCCTTTTAATGATCTGTATAGTATTCTACTGTGTGTAAGTACAGAACATAATTCAATCTTTTATATTACATATAAAAAAGCATATACATGTTTCCAACTTTTGTAATTATAGATTATGCATCAGAAAATAAATAACCTAGTGCATATGTATCTTATTAAGAAGTTTTTGAAGAGGAATTTTTGGTTCCCAGTAAAATTGAGAGAAAGTACAGAGATATTCTATATCCCTATCTCTCCTGTCCCTACACACGCATAGCTTCGACCATTATCACCGTGGACAACAGAGTGGTACATTTGTTCAGAATGATGCAAACACATTAACACTTAATATTCACACAAAGTGTGTAGTTTATATTACAGTTTATTCTTGGTGTTGTATACTCTATGAGTTTGAACAAATATGTAATGAGATACATTAATAAATATGGTATTGTGTATTTTTACTGCCCTAAAATTCCTCTTTGCTCCACCTATTCATCACTCCACCTCCCTACGCCTGACAACCACTGACCTTTTTACTGTCTCCATAGTTTTCCCTTTTCCAGAATATCATATAGTTGGAATTATACAGTATGAAGCCTTTTCAGATTGCCTTCATTCATTCAGTAACAAACATTAAAGTTTCTCCAGCTATTTCATGGCTTGATAGCTTGTTTCCTTTTAGGTCTGAATAACAGTCCAATGGCTGGATGTACCTCGGTTTATTTATCCATTCACCTACTGATGGACATTTTTATTGCTTCTATTTTGGCCAATTATGAATAAAGCTGCTGTAACCATCAGTGTGCAGGGCTTTTTTTTGTTTTATGTTTGTATTTTTTGTTTTTTTGGTGGGCATAAGATTTCAAGTCCTTTAGGTAAATATCAAAGAGCATTATTGCTGGATTGCATGGTAAATAACTTTAGTTTTGTAATAACCTACCAAACTCTTTCATAATGTGGTTGTTCTATTATGCATTTCCACCAACAGCGAAAGAGAGTTTCTGTTGCTCCACATCCTTGCAAGTATGTGGTATTGTCAATGTTCTGGAATTTGTGCATTCTAATAGGTGTGTGGTGCATTTCATTTATAATAAGGTTTCTAGGGGTATAGCAGGTCCTTTGTCTGTTAGAAACTTTATAAAAAAAGAGGAAATCTGTCTCTGTGCCATGAGTTGTAAACATTCCTTTTGGGTTTCTTCTTCAGACTTGATAAAAATGTCTTTCTTCTCATCATGGATCAAAGTTATTTTCATCACTGCCTTGGCATTTCCTCTTTATTTTGGTGAGTACTTTTCAATTCTGGATGAAGCAATTCATACATCTTAGAAAATGCAGGAGACAACTGCTATTATATAGAAATGGAGCAGCTTCTTTCGTTAGGTTTCTAATACTTAAACTGGCAAAATGAAAAGAGGCATGTTACAACCCCCTTTTTAAAAATGACATCAGTGGATTGCTTTTCCTCATTTCCCACCTTAGAGAGATAGAGGCAGAGATATGGGTTAGAATGAGCAGTGGAACTTAGCTTTTTGTTTACTTCTGACTAAAGATATTACCCTAATTAATATTTTCTTTGGAGGTCAGATTCAATGTTTGCAAACACATAGTGTAGGGAGTAATGATGTCTCATAGATCTGACATTCTTTGACAGTTTGATTTGTTGTTTTCCAGTTCTGAGTCCACTAAAGTAAAAGCTTTGTGTGAGGTGAGACCTTCTACGGGAAATTTGTCTTCCACTAGTGCAAGGAGACTGATGAATTTGAGTAAAGTAGCTTTGAGATATTGAATAGACCCCTGATATTAGAATGAGTAGTATTTCATTAAGTAGTAATTAATTTCATGTTAGGTGACTTTATACAGGCATATTAAGTGGCATTAAACTAGGCATATTCTTCTCTGACTAACATGTGTTATTTATTTAAAAATAAATAAAAAGAACTATGGTATCTTCATAGGAGAGTTTGGTGATAACTGCACAACAGAAAATTATTTTTTACAGTGACAATAATTTGATATTAAATTTCAAATTTGGAACTGTTTTGTGAACTCTGTGTTTTGATACTACCACAAAAGGCTCATCTCTGAACTTTCGGGTCCTGAGTAGGCAGTTTGTGTAGTATTTTGATCAACCAGGGAATCTGATTGATTTCCGCTCTTATTACTTTTATATTTTCTTTTTGTGTGCTCATTCCAGAAAATTCTCTTGCATCTCCAGCTCGCAGTGGCAAAGAGGTAAGTTATTACTTATTAATTTTGAAATTGAAAAGGTAAATTTTCAATTCTTTTATAAGTTTTAACAGCAAACTTCAATAAATAATACCACAGGTGATACTCAGTGGTTAAGCACCGACCTATAAAACCAGAGGTTCCTTTTTCAAATAACAGTCAAGGCAAATGCCTGGGTATGTGCTAAATCCCCAGTAGGGGTGTACAGGAGGCAGCCCACTGATGTCTCTCTCTCATTGATGTTTCTATCTCTCTAGTCCTTCTTTCTACTTCTATTTAAAAATGAAATTCACCCAACAAAATGTGCGACAGAATGATCCTTCAAAATATTTTTTATACCGTGCCATTATTATGCTAAATTCAATAAATAAAATATAGCATCCCTATAAAACCATTTAGTATTTTGGACAAGATAAAAATATCCCATTATTTCAAAGATTCCTTTATTGGTTATCCTTGTTATCTGTAAGCATCTGATAAAAGTTACAGGGTATTTATTTTTTTAATTTATTTATTTACTAGAGGCCTGGTGCATGAAATTCATGCATGGGTAGGGTCCTCAGGCCTGGCCAGTGATCAGAGCCGATCTGTGGGTGACCAGCGGGGCAATCGGGGAGCCCCCACTGGCACCCACCTTGGCTGGCCTGGCGCCGCCTTCTCACCGGCCCTGACCCCTGCCACCACCGGTCAGGGCCTGTGGGCTGGGGGCAGCTCCTGCGTTGAGTGTCTGCCCCCTGGTGGTCAGTGCGCATCATAGTGACCTGTCATTCTGTTGGTTCTGCCTTTTGGTTGATTTGCATTTTAGGCTTTTATTATATAGAATGTATTTTATTTTTAAATATATTTTTGTTCATTTTAGAGAGGAAGGGAGAGACAAAGAGAGACAGAAACATCAATGATGAGAGAGAACCATTGATAAGCTGCCTCCTTCATGTCCCACACTAGGGATCAAGCCTGCAACCTGGGCTTGTGCCCTGAGCAGGAATTGAACTGTTACCTCCTGGTTCATAGGTCGATGCTCATATGGTGAGCCATGCTTGTTGAGCGAGGGTACAGTGTACTTAAAGTAGAATTGTTTATCCTATGAAGACAAGATTACAAAATTGTCCACTTAAATGATAAAATAATTATATCTTCATAGAGCAGAATATTATATAGAGGTGAAGAAATATCTAAATGACTAAAGGTTACAAAGACATTTTAAAAGTTAGTCATGGTGTTGCTGGCATGGCTCAATGGTTGAGCTTTGACCTATGAACCAGGAGGTAACGGTTCCATTCATGCTCAAGGCACAAGCCCGCATTGAGGGCTGGATCCTCAGTATGGTGCATGCAGGAGGCAGACATCCAATCAATGATCCTTTCTCTTCATTGATTTTTTTTTCTATCTCCCTCTCTCTCTCTGAAATAAATTAAAATATATATTTTTTAAAATCTGGTCATGTGAGAATATACACCATATTGTTTTGTTTTGTTTTGTTTTTTAAATATATTTTATTGATTGCTTACAGAGAGGAAGGGAGAGAGATAGAGAGTCAGAAACATCAATGAGAGAGAAACATCAATCAGCTGCCTCCTGCACATCTCCTACTGGGGATGTGCCCGCAACCCAGGTACATGCCCTTGACCGGAATTGAACCTGGGACCCTTCAGTCCGCAGGCCGACGCTCTATTCACTGAGCCAAACCGGTTTCGGCCACCATATTGTTTATTTGTGTAAATTAACAACATGCCATTCTTAACAATTTATATACTAGAGGTCCAATGCATGAAATTGTACATGGGTAGGGTCCCTAGGCCTAGCCTGTAATTAGGGCCATCTTTTGCCCGCTCGCCAGTCCCCAGTCCCATCCTGCTGCCACCCACCCCGGTTCCCCGTGGTTCCCCGTTCACCATCCTGCGATCAGAGCCTGTGGGCCGGAGGGGGGGAGGGACCGAGAGGTGGTCAATGCACCTCATAGTGATTGGTCAAGCGGCTGTTCTGATTATTATGCTGTTATGATCGCTGGGCTTTATTATATAGGATATGCAAATACTAATATATATGAATTTACACATATATAGCGATAATCTGAATGTATCTGATTCTCTAGTAGTAGAACCATTGAAAAAGATAGGGAAATTATTAAAATTCCATTTTATGGTTCCTTGTGTTATTAAATAATGGGGGAAACCTAACGCGAGTAGGAGAAGTGAGTTCAGAATGGCTACATTATAAAAATACATTCAGCAATTTGTCTGTTTTTTTAAAAATGGTATTGAATTTGTAAGAAGATATCAATAATATTTTATGACTATGTGGATTATTTATGTCCAAACCTCAATACAGAATATTTTCATTCCATTCTGATGCATGGAATCTTGTACTAAAGTTAAAGCATATTTTATTAAAATGATCATCATCTGACAAATTTTATGTTCTTCTTTATGTTTAACAGCCAGACTGTACGATATATAAGCAGCGATTACATGATTGCAACAACCAAATGGAACCAATCTGCGCATCCAATGGTTTTACTTACTACAATAGATGCACTTACTGCAGTGTAATGCTGTAAGAACACAAGACTAAATATTGGCTCTCACAAAATAATAAAGAAACCATCACAAAATGATAGGAAAACCAGTTTCTTATAGGCCAAGCACAGTATATCTGGAAAAAAATTTTAATATATTAGTAAAATTCACAAAATCACACTGGTAGCTTTCCCAGGAGTTCTCATTTGCAAAAGCAGTTTTGTATTTGACCTCTCAATATAACTCTGCTGGATATTTTGCAAATGTACAGATAATTTAATTTAACCATTATGACTTACTAATGGCAGTCTATGACCAATATATTGAATTCTATTTCAATATAACTGATAACTGATAATCTCTATGATATAGCTTTAAGTTGCAGGGAGCATAATTGGGCAAGAAACCCTACTTGACTACAGAAAATTGAAATCCATCACAATGGGCCTAGGAAAGGACTCCTCTGAGGGTCAACGTGGTCTCCATGATTGACCCATGATAGACTGCAAACCTTTCTTAGAGAGCAAGGAATTCCAGGACACTTCCACCCAACCTCCTTTCCTAAATGCTTCATTCCAAAAGAGTTTGCAGTCTAAAGGTTCAGTGAGCCTTTCTAGCTCCATCCTCATTTCCTCTCAAATTTGTTCCTTCTATTTATTTCCCAATTTGGTTTCTACTTACAGAGAACCAACAAAACAATCTCTAATTCTCCTCCTCCAGTCTGAGTGGGTTCCATGAATGAGCCAGGACTGACCATTTAGGAAGAGCCAAGAAGCCCCAGTTGAGGGAAGGATGTGTGAAGGGCTGGGGAGCACATGGGTCCCAGATGATTGTGGAGGGAGCACAGCTTCTCCACACTGTGCTGCTCATTTAGAAGCACTTAGTGCAATACCCAGGCCATTTTAAATACTGTCTATAATAATTTTTCTTTCTCTTTTTCTTTACAGAGACACTAATAGAGCATTTAGATTTAAGCACTATGGTAAATGCTGATTCTGCCTGAGCTACACACTCTTAAGACTTTTACGGCAATCCTGTTTTGCAGTGGATTCTACAGCCAATTCTACAGAGTCTTTTCAATCAGGGTTTTAATCTCCTAGGTGACCAGACAGAGCCTTCTATGGTATACAAGATGGATTATAGGGTGTTGAAAATTGTTTCCCAACTCTAAGACCTTTGATTGATTTTCACTCTCTGTTCAATCATTAAATAGCAGTTGAAAAACTATCTTAATTGTGTGTTTGATAATATGAAATCCAATGCAATTTACAATCATAAATATTTCAATCAACACAATGTTAAATAATATTACCTTTATTAAAAAACTAAAGGCCCGATGCATGAAGATATGTGCAAGAATGGGCCTTCCTTTTCTCCGGCCAGAGCTGCCTTTCCACCTTTCCATGCTGCCCAGAGACCCACTCAGTGCCTGAGTATGCAAATTAACCTGCCATCTTTGTTAGGTTAATTTGCATACTCACTCCTGATGGGCTGGTAGGTGTCGTGAAGGTATGGTCAATTTGCATCTTTCTCTTTTATTAGTGTAGATAACCCATTTTTTATTGGCCACTTTTGGTAACTACAAGTAAATACTTTCAAAGGTGAAAAAATAATACATTACTTGGGTGTTCTTTAAAAGTACAGACACTTGGGCACCTTTTTACCCGAAATAATCAAAACCTCTAGAAGAGGGATCCAGGAGTTGAGTTCTAACCAGTACCCAGGGTCAATCTTACAATCATAAAGAGTAGGCAATATGGATTTGTATTATAAAACATAGGTTATGTCTGTAATTGAATGAACTCTAAGGTCTATTCAAAGCTATTATGTGATTTTATTTTAGGCTTGGGGCAAAATTAAATTATTTTTTTAGTCGCTCACAAATCAGTCAAGGTAAAGGTTGTTAGTGTACTTGATATCATCTAAATACTAGGCAGTTACTAGATATATGACTTGCAAATATTCCCCCTGATTCTCAGGTTGTCTTTTTTAATTATTGATGTGCCCTTTATTGCAATTTTGACATATTTAATGAATTCCAACTTATCTATTTTTTCCTTTGTTGCTTGCACCTTTGTTGTGTAGTAAAAGAAATTGCACCTTGGTTTCCTCCTAAGAGTTTCATGGCACTAGTAAACTTGCATTTAGATCTTTGAGACATTTTGAGTTAATTTTTGTATGTGGTAATTTATACTTTTTGCATGTGGCTATCCAGTTGTCATAGCATCATTTGTTGAAAAGACTGTTCTTTGGCCATTTAATTTTCTTAGAACTCTTGTCAAAATCATCAATTGATTAGTCAAGACAGTGTAATATTGGTGAGAGAATAGACAAATAGGTGAGTAGAACAAAATGAAGAGTCTAAAAATAGGACCATATAAATACAGCAAAATATAAAGTGCAAAACTATAAAACTCCTACAAGAGAATATAGGAGAAAACCTGGCTGATGTTGGGTATGGTAATGGGTTTTTAAACACAAGACTAAAGGCGTGGTCCACAAAAGAAATAATTGATAACTTTAATTCATTTTTTAAAACTTCTTTTCTGTGAAAGATAATATCAAGAGAATGAGAAAACAAGGTGTGGACTGTTCAAAAACCACATATGATTAAGTACTGTTACACAATATGCATAAGGAACTTTTAAAATTCAAAACTAAGAAGAAAGTAACCTGATTTTTTAAAAATATGGGCCAAAGACTTTAACAGACACCTCATAGAATATACTCAGATAGCCAATAAGCATACCAAATATGCTCTACATTATTTGTCGTCAGAAAATTTAAATAAAAACATGAGATGCCACTACATAACTAATGCACTGGGTAAGATCTGGAACACTAACAATACCAAATACTGGCAAAGATGCTCGAGAACTCATACAGTACTGATGGGAATCTGAAATGGTACAACCACTTTGGAAGACAATTTGACAATTTCTCTTTTATAGTTTCATTTTTCAAATATATATATATATATGATAGTATTATAGATTTCCCCCTTCCCTCCTTTATCCTTCTCCCACCCAGTTCCTACACCCACTCCCCAATTGAGCATACTCTTTTTTTTTATTTCTTTTTTTGGTTTCCCCCCCATAGCTCTCCTCCATGCAGTTCCCATCCCACCCTCTGCCCTTAGCCCTCCCACTGTCCTCATCCATTGGTGTACGATTTTTGTCCAGTCTCTTCCTGCACCCCCACACCCCTTTTCCCCCAAGAATTGTCAATCTACTCCCTTTCCATGCCTCTGGTTCCATTTTATTCACCAGTTTACTCTGTTCATCAGATTTTTTATTCACTTGATTTTTAGATTCACTTGTTGATAGATATGTAGTTGCTGTTCATAATTTTTATCTTTACCTTTTTCTTCTTCCTCTTCTTAAAGAATACCTTTCAGCATTTCATATAATGCTGGTTTGGTGGTGATGAACTCCTTTAGCTTTTTCTTATCTGTGAAGCTCTTTATCTGACCTTCAATTCTGAATGATAGCTTTGCTGGATAAAGTAATCTTGGTTGTAGGTTCTTGCTATTCATCACTTTGAATATTTCTTGCCACTCCCTTCTGGCCTGCAAAGTGTCTGTTGAGAAATCAGCTGACATTCGTATGGGTACTCCCTTGTAGGTAACTGACTGTTTTTCTCTTGCTGATTTTAAGATTTTCTCTTTGTCTTTTGCTCTTGGCATTTTAATTATGATGTGTCTTGGTGTGGTCCTCTTTGGATTCCTTTTGTTTGGGGTTCTCTGTGCTTCCTGGACTTGTAAGTCTATTTCTTTCACCAGGTAGGGGAAGTTTTCTGTCATTATTTCTTCAAATAGGTTTTGAATATCTTGCCCTCTCTCTTCTTCTGGCACCCCTATAATTCAGATGTTGGTACACTTGAAGTTGTCCCAGAGGCTCCTTACACTATCTTCATATTTTTGGATTCTTTTTTCTTTTTGCTTTTCCAGTTGGGTATTTTTTGTTTCTTCGTATTTCAAATCTTTGACTTGATTCTTGGGATCTTCTTGTCTGCTGTTGGATCTCTGTATATTATACTTTATTTCAGTCAGTGTATGCTTAATTTCTAGTTGGTCTTTTATCATATCCTCCAGGGTCTCACTAAATTTATCGGTGTTTCCAGAGAATTCTTGAAAAACCTTATAACTGTGGTTTTGAACTCTATATCCAGTCGTTTGCTTTCCTCCATTTCTGTCATTTGTGACCTGTTTCTTTGTCTCCGCATTTTTTATGCTTCCCTGTGTTGGTAGAGTGGCTTTGTGTGCTAGGTGTCCTATAGGGCCCAGTGGCTCAGCCTCCCCAATTACCTGAGGTGGACACTCTTGGTGCACCCCTTTGTGGGCTTTGTGCACAGTCTAGTTGTAGTCTGTAGTTAAGCCTTGATTGTTATAGTTATCACTGGGAGGAATTAACCTCCAGGCCAATTGGCTGTGAGAATCAGCTGTGTCTGCAATGGGAGAACTTCTGTGCTGAAGACACCCTTCTGGGGCAAGACTTGCTTCAGTGGGGCTTTGGTGCTCACTGAGTCTGCCCCCTGAGTGTGTCCCTTATGGATCTGAGGAGTTGTAATCTGGATGGTCCCCCTCTGACCACTGGGTACACTGGCTCTTGGATCTAAGGAGGTGCTAATTTAGCCTCTTCCTGAGGCTTCCCAGCAGGAGCTACGAAGAGATCTGCAGATTCCCCTTCCTTTTTTGGAGTTTGGAGGTGCCCAGATGAGGCCCAGCTGTGAAGCAATGCAAGCTGCTGTGGGGCCTTGGGCCTTCTCTTGGAAGTTCTGGGTCTGTCTGGCCCAGCTCCAATTTCTTAGGTAATTTTCAGATTGCAAAGGGCCAGGGCATTCATATGCAAAAGCCTCTGCCACAGCCTGGGTGGGCCGGGTGTCTCAGGGAATCAACAGGGCGGAGCAAGCAGCTATGGCTGAACCTCAGCCCTGCCCTAAGGGGCCCCGCATCTCAGTGTCCAAACACCTCTGAAGGAAAGCCGCCCTCAAGTTCCAAGTTCTGCCCGCTGCCAGATAGTCCAGTTTCTCCCCGTATGAGTCCTGGGTCCTCAGAGACTTCCCGGAACTGGAGTTCAGAGCAATCGGGAGCTTGTGAATCCCTCCTGATTAAAAAAGACAGCCACGTCCTCAGGTGCCAGCCCGTTTCCGCGTGCGCTCGAGCCTCTGTACCTCTGCACTTTACTTACGCAGCTCCTCTGAGTCTCAGTGTGCTTTTCTCTTTCCTTGTAGTTGTAGAATTTCCACTCAGCCAGCCTTCCTGTGGTTCTGGATGAGGTCTATTTTGTCTTTACATTGTATTTTTGAAGTTGTTATGGGAGGCAGCAATCTCCGGTGTTTACCTATGTTGCCATCTTGGTTTCTCTCGAGCATACTCTTAACATACAATTGAGCAATGACGCTCCTCAGTACTTTATCCAAAAGTGTTGAAAACTTATGTAAACATAAAAAATCTTTATTAATGTAATAGCTTTATGATAATTGCCAAAACTTGGAAACAAAGATATCCTTCAATACATGAATGTATAAATAAACTTTGGTCCATTTGAACATTGGAATATTATCCTATATAATAAAGAGGTAATATGCAAATTGACCATCAATCAAACACACAAGATGGTTGCCCCTATGTGGTCAAAGATGGCTTCCCCCCATGTGGACACAAGATGGCCTGCAGGGGAGGGCAGTTGTGGGTAATCAGGCCTACAGGGGAGCAGTTAGGGGTGACCAGGCTGGTAAGGGAGGGCAGTTAGGGGTGACCAGGCTGGCAGGGGAGGGACTCACCTCCCATGCACAAATTTCATGCACCAAGCCTCTAGTTCAGTTATAAAAAAAGTATTGAGTTATGAAGCCAGGAAATGATATGGAGAAAACTTAAATGCATATTACTAAGTGAAAAAAAAAAAGCCAATTTGAAAAGATTATACACTGCATGATTCTAACTATATGACATTCTATTAAAGATAAAACTATAAAGATGATAAAAATATCAGTGGTTTCCAGGATGAGGGGGGAGAGACATGAATAGGCACAGTGCAAATACTTTTAGGGCAGTGAAAATGCTCTATCTATATATACATATATATGAAATGGAGGAATATGCAAATTTGTCCGGGACACCATCACATCACGACCATTCACAGAGTGGATAGGGCTGTGGGGCAGCACTTCGGGTCTAAGTGTGATCTGTCCCACCCAGGCAGACTCCCCCACAGCCCACAGCCAAATCCCAACACCATCCTGGGGTTCACTAAACTTTACTGGAGCTGCTCCCCACAACCCCCCCCCCCGCCCCAGGACCACGCTGCCTGCAGCAGGGTGCCCTGGCATCATCCTGATAGGCGGGCAGCCAGGGAGAGCCGAGTAATGTGGGGGCTTCAGGGAGCCATGGAGGGGCAGGGCTGCAAGAGCCAAGCTCCCCGGGGTCTGAGGAGAGTGTCTGAAGGAAGAGGAAGCTTCGGCAAAGTGGCTGGCCAGAAGGCAGGCGGCCCAAGGGGCGCAGAGTGGCGCCGAGGCGGGGTGCACTGGAGGGGGCTCAGGCTGGGTCAGGGGGCCGGAGGGTGGGGATCTGCCTCACTCACAGAGAGCGAGGTTTTGCAGTGGCCCCAAGACGCGGGTCGGCCTGGCGGGAAACAAGAGGCCATGAGTGCCAGAGTGGAAGGACACCCTGAGGCGGTGGCTGAGGGGCACTGCACTGCCGGGTAGCCCGCTGTGGCAGTTTGGCGAAGCTCCCGGTGCAACCCGGGCTGGCAGGGGAGCAGTTAGGCATCAATCAGGCCAGCAGCGGAGCAGTTATGGGTCAATCAAGCTGGCAGGCAGAAGCAGTTAGGAGCAATCAGGCAGGCAGGTAGGTGAGTGGTTAGGAGCCAGCGGTCCTAGATTGTGAGAGGGATGTCCCCTGTGGGATCAGCCTATACTGGCAGTCAGACATCCTCCGAAGGGTATAAGATTGGAGAGGGTGCAGGCTGGGCTGAGGGACGCCCAACCCCACCCCCGTGCATGAATTTTGTGCACCGGGACACTAGTATATTTATAATGATTGATAGAGTTCATTAAACTTTTGCCCATAACCACCAACATCACTCACAGTATGTACAATACCAAGAGTGAACTTTAAGGTAAACCATAAGCTTGGCTGCCTATGATGTGTCAATGTAGGTTTATCCTTGGTAAAAAAATGAAGTAGTATTCTGTGAGTGATGTTGATAATGAAGAAACCTGTACAAGCATGGGGCAGGAAAATCTCTGTACTTCTTTCTTTCTCAATTTTGTGGTAACCCTACAACTTCTCTACAAATTAAGCCTTAAAAATCAATTGACTGCTGGTGGGAATGCAGACTGGTATAGCCACTGTGGAGAACAGTATGGAGTTTTCTCAAAAAACTAAAAATGGAACTCCCACTTGACCCAGTAATTCCACTTCTAGGAATATGTCCCAAGAAACTAGAAACACCAATCACAAAGGATATATGCACCCCTATGTTCATAGCAGCACAATTCACCATAGCTAAGATTTGGAAACAGCCTAAGTGCCCATCAGCAGATGAATGGGTTCTGTTGTGTGATACATCTACACAACAGAATACTATGCTGCTGTAAAAAAGAAGGAATTCTTACCATTTGCAACAGCATGGATGGAACTGGAGAGCATTATGCTAAGTGAAATAAGCCAGTCAATGAAAGAAAAATGCCACATGATCTCACTCATTTATGGATAATAAAGACCATTATAAACTGATGAACAAAAATAGCTACAGAGGCAGAGCAGCATCGAACAGACTGTCAAGCTACAGCGGGAAGGCCGGGGAGGGTTGGGGCGTGGGGGTGGGGGTGGGGGTGTTAAGAGATCAACCAAATGACTTGTATGCATGCATATAAGCATAACCAATGGACACAAGACACTGTGGGGTATGGGAGGCCGGGGGAAGGTCGAGGGGAAAAAGAAAAAAAAGGAGACATATATAATACTCTTTGTAATACCATAAGCAATAAAAAAATTTTTTTTTAAAAAGATTATTTTGGCTACTCTGGGACTCCTGCATTTAATGGTGTGTAATATCTCCTCAACATCCCCACTTAAACTTTTGGAAATATTCCTAGAAATGAAATTGCCAATAATTCAATTTTAAATTTTTGACGATTGCATTCTGTACTGGTCATACCAGTTTTCACACTACTAACAATCCACAATTTCTCCACTTTCTTCCTTACACTTATTATCTTTTTTAATAGGAGTAATCTTAATGAGCATGAAATATATGTGTATGTATATACATGTATTTACAAATTTGTGTTTTTGCTTTTTCCCAATACTTAGTGATGTTGAACATCTTTTCATAAGCTTGTTGGTAATGTGTGTATCTCCTTTGGAGAAACATCTATTAACACATTTTGCCCATTTTTATTCAAGTTTTCAGATGAGTTATAGTCCTTTGTAAATTCTATATGTTAATCCCTTATCAGATATTATATTCTATTATTTTCTTCCATTCTATTGGTTTCCTTTTCAGTGTTTTAGTTGATCCTTTGATACAAAACATTATTTTTTATTTTTTTATGTTGTTACTATTGCTTTTGGTGTAATAGCCAAGAAACCATATCCAAATAATCCAAATCAATCACTTCTCTCTTCTTGGATTTACAGTTAGTCACTTAAAGATGGAATATGGTTGTATCCATATTTTCTGTTATTGAATTCTGCCAATCTTTATTTTTGATTGGGGTGTTTAATCTGTTAACATTTAAAGTAATTCCTAATAGTAAAGAAATAATTATTGCCTTTTAAACTTGATTTCTCTGTGTCTTACAATAATTTTGTTTCTTATTTCGCCCAGAACTGGCTTCCTGTGGACTTAGTTAAATTTTTGTAGTGACAGATTTTAAACCCCTTCTAATTTCCTTTTATTTATATACTATGGGTATTTTCTTTGTGGAGATTATATGACATACTATAGTTATAAAATATAAACACACACACACACACACAGATATGCTCTTGTAATAATCTCTTTATGCTGCTAATTTCAACTGCACAGAAAAACAAATTTATTGCAGCTCTGTTCCCTTACTTTATGTTAGTGATGTCACAAACTCTATCTTTTTATAGTGTCTACCAATTAACATATATAGGGTGGGGCCAAAGTAGGTATAAAGTTGTCTATGTGGAAAATAATACAATAATCAATAATAATATAAGGATAGCTTCTGTGTTTTGTATACTCACAAATGCAAACATACTGTTACCCCACCTTGTATTAAACATTAGGTTTTATTCTCTGGTCTATTAAATATTGAAAAGGAATAAAAGGGTGGATTTATGAAAATTACAATAAAATAAGATCTTATGATAATCTATGTATTTATCTTTATTGGTGAACTTTATATTTTCGTGTCACTTCGATTTAATTTGTATTGTCTTTTAACTTCAAATAGAAGGGCTCCCTTTATCATTCCTTATAGAGTATGTCTAATGATAATGAATATCAGCTTTAATTTATCTTGAAACGTCTTAATGTCTCCCTCCTTTTTGAAGGACATTTTGTGCCATATGACTTAAGGCATTGATTGTCCTATCTGGTTTCAATGGATTCCATAGCTTTCACTCTATTATGTTCCAAACATAATTATACTCCAAATAGTAATTCTGGAGATCTTATGGACAGGGTAGTGATTATAGCCAACAATATCCTATATAACAAACAGCTAATATGCAAATCAAGCAAATGTTGGAACTACCGGTACGTATGACATACAATGACCACCAGGGCAGATGCTCAATGCAGGAGCTGCCCCCTGGTGGTCATTGTGATCCCCCAGGGGAAGCACTTCTCAGCCAGAAGCTGGGCTCAGGGCTGGCGAGTGCAGTGGTGCTGGCGGGAGCCTCTCCTGTCTCTGCGGCAGACGGACATCCCCCGAGGGCTCCTGGGCTGCAAGAGGGTGCAGACCAGGCCGAGAGACCCGCCCTCCCCCCCAGGTGCATGTATCTTGTGCACTAGGCCTCTATTTATAAACATTAAAGTTGCTAAGAAACTATATCTTAATTGTTCTCACAAAATTAAGTGATGTGATTGAGGTGTGAGCTAACACTGGAGTGATAATTATACTGCAATATTTCAGTGCATCACATTAAGATATTGTACATCCTAATCTTACACAATGTTCCATGTCAATTATATCCCAATAAAAAATCCACATTTTGTTCTCTAGACAAGATTCCCCAAACCTGACTACACATGAGGCTCATCCGGGAGCTTTAACAATGTCCCAATGCCCAGGCCTCATCTACTACCAATCAATTCACAGTTTTGATTGAAGGACAGTATAGTCATAGCCATTTAAAGTTTAAAGTCTAATATGCCTGTAGGTGTGGGTTTTTTGTTGTTTTTCTGTTTGTTTCATTACAATAGCTAAGATTTGGAAACTGTCCAAGTGCCCATCAGTAGATGAATGGATAAAAAAATCTGTGGGTCACTTACAGAATGGAATACTATGCAGCTGTAAAAAAGAGGGATCTCTTACCCTTTGGGACAACTTTAATAGACCTGGAAAATATTATGCCAAGTGAAATAAGCCAATCTGTGAAAGACAAATATCACATGATCTCACTTATTTATGGAATGTAATTAACAAAATATACTGATGAATGGAGTGGAACTGGAGACATAGAAGCAGGTAACAGAATCCAGACTCTCAGAAGGAAGGAGGGGGAGGGTGGGTGAGTGCATGCAGATCAACCTAAGAACTTGCACATATCTACACTAATAAAAGAGAAAAATGGTAATTGGCGTACGACGATACCCTTTTCATTGGCTAATCACGGCTATATGCAAATTAACTGCCAACTAAGATTGGCAGTTAACTGCCAACAAGATGTCGGTTAATTTGCATATGTAGGCACAATGCAGGGAGGCGAAAGGGAAAGCAGGAAGAAGCCCCCTGCCACTGACAGTGATCGGAAACCCAGGTGGGAGCTAAGAGCTGGGGGGCAGGGCAAAGGCGGCCCTGGGGCCGCCTTTGCCCTGCCCCCCAGCCATGATCAGAGAATCAGGCGCCTTTGCCGCCCTGGCCAGTGATAGCAGGAAGTAGGGGTGGAGCCAGCGATGGGAGCTGGGCACGGTTGAAGCTGGCAGTCCCGGGAGCTAGGGGTCCCTTGCCTGGGCCTAAAGCGGAGCCCACGATCGTGGGGCTGCTGCAGCTGCGGGTCCCCGCTGCCCGAGCCGGACACCTCAGCCAGAGGCGTTAGGCCTGGGCAGGGGCGGAGCCTGCAACCGCAGGGAGCTGGGGGTCCCCTGCCCAGGCCTGACACCTCTGCCGGAGGCCTCAGGCCTGGTCAAGGGGCTGATCCGGTGATTGGTGATCGGAGGGTGATGAGGGTCAACTCCTCTGGCCGAGGCATCAGGCCTGGGCGGGGGCCAGAGCCAATGATCGGGGGGAGATGGGGGTCCCCTGTCCAAGCCTGACACCTCTGGCGGAGCCGTCAGGCCTGGGCAAGGGGCCGATCAGGTGATCAGAGGGTGATGGGGGTCTACGCCTCTGGCTGAGGCATCAGGCTTGGGAAAGGGGCAGAGCCAGCAATCGGAGGGGTCTGGGGGTCCCCTGCCCAGGCCTGATGCCTGGGCCAGAGGCATCAGGCCTGGGCTGGGGGCAGAACCAGTGATGGGGGAAATGAGGGTCCCCTGCCCAGGCCTGACGCCTCTGTCAGAGGCGTCAGGCCTGGGCAAGGGGCCGATCCTGTGATTGGAGGGTGATGGGGGTCAACGCCTGAGGGCTCCCAGTATGTGAGAGGGGGCAGGCTGGGCTGAGGGACACTCCCCCCCACACACACACACCCAGTGCACGAATTTCGTGCACCGGGCCCCTAGTATATATATAACCAAGGATACAGACTATAGGGTGGTGGAGGCCTGAGGCTGGAGATCAGTGGTGTAAGCTTCAGGGGATAAATGCGGGGGGAAAGGGAAATATGTAATACATTCAACAATAAAAATTTTTAAAAAGAGGGCACTATTGCAATACCTCCCTCCATCCCTTACTAGGGTTCTGTTCTCAGAATGTCCACAAGAGGCACTATTGCCACACCTCCCTTCAGGTTGAGAGCCCTCTAGGTCTCTCCATAGGCTTTTCTTTTAACTCCCTGTAAGGGCTAGAGAGCCTCTAGGACTGTCAGTTGGGTTTTGTTTTCAGACACCTAGAATTCATTACTCGGCTGTTGTTTTCAGAATATATACCAGAGAGCAATATTGCAATGCCTGCCTGCAAGGCAAGAGCCACTAGGACAGTCAATTGGGTTTTCTTTTTAAACTGTAAGAATGGGCTCTCATATCTCTTTTTTTTTTCTCCCTGTCAGCAGCATTTGGTATCCTTTATTACACATTTCTTTCTCGATGAACTGTTTAAAAGTTGGCTCAAATGATATAACCCTTTTGTTTTTTCTCCTTAATCATTTCTTGTTCCTTGTTGGTTCCTTTTACTGATTTCACTTGTAATTTCTGTGCTGTTACTCAATGTACAGTCCTCTTTTCTATTTCCCTAAGTGATCTTATCCAGTCTCATGAATTTTAATTCCATTTTACATCAACTATTCCAGAGTTGAATTTCAAAAACTAATTTTTGAATTCCAGATTCTGGATATATCTCCACTCCCACGTAGTACTTTCCTGCCCAGCTCTTATGCCTTTGGCTCTACCTATCAGTTCATGGGGCTCAACGTCCAACTGCCACTATCTGCATCTCTTTGCTAAAGGACCTTCTCTGAATACTGTGCCCACACACACAGAGTGTCAGAACACCAGCAAGTCAACACATCTTGAGGTCATCTCTCAATCAATGACGGATGATGGTTCATATGTAAATATGCCAGCTCCCTGCATTTAGAGTAGGATAAATCTGACCTTTATGTTGCACACTACCTTCAGAGTCTCACTAAGGAGTAAACTCCACTTACACACAGTAGCAACTAACCTGCTAGAAAACACACTGTTCATTTATTCCTTTCATTTTTCTGCTTCCTCTCCCCAATATCATACTGATGTGTCCCATATTTGTCTCCCTAATCAACAAATTTATTCTCAAATTTTTACCATAAAATCTGCTTCTAGAGGAACCAAGATAATGACATATATTTGAGATACCTCATGATATTGAGATAATACTGAGATATCTCAAAATTTATATTTAAAGACCATTTTTTATTCTCCCAGATCCCAACTAGCAGGGTGGAGGAATGGGAAAGTACATGCCTCTCCATTGAAGATCTTCCTTAGAAGGTGGACACATTATTTTATATGAAGGAAAGTTAGCCCTTGAGCATCACAAAAAGCCCTAACTCCTTCACAGGGGATGCCCTCTGTAGCATACATGAGTGAATGCCTGAGCCCAGCTTTTGGCCAACATCTTGTGATATTTACCCACACTATAAAGTCTGTTTTCTTTAAGGTAAATAACATGGAACCTATTGGTAATGACAAGAATAATTTCTGTGTCAGAGCCAAGCCCTCAAGTAGCTATAAACATACTCCTTAATAATTCTTATCCCTAATTATGATTAACAGTCAGTTGGTCCTGTCCAAAATGTCCATGGAGATATTTTATCATATAAAAATGTCTTTGAAATTTGATACTATCAAAATATACACACTTCCCCTAGCCAGTGTAGCTCAATTGATTGTGAGCACAATTTCATGGACTGAAAGATCACTGGTCTGATTCCCAGTCAGGGCACATATGCAGGTTACAGGTTTATGTTACTTTCTCTCTCTCTTCCTCCCTTATCTGTCTTGCTCTTTCAACTTTCTTTCTCTTGAAAAATATATAAAAATACATATTTAAAAAACATACAGACCTAAGAAATTATCTTTATATTCAAAAAGCCCATAATGATGTTTGTTTATACTTCTGCATTACAAGATTAAAACATAAAAATGCTATCATGTTGTACTGGTCCAATGTTTGTGTTGTGGCTGTATTGCCAATAATAACTTCTTACCTTGATAGCCTGGTTGGCAATGACACATGGGGTAGGTGGACGGGTCAGGGCTCAGATCTTGCAGAAGATATTTACTATGGACCAAATGTCCCCATGGATGTTAGGGCAGAACAAAATATCAAAGGCCCTTTGGCATGGAACAAATGTCTTAGTGGTCATTTTGGATAGGACCAAATGTCCTGCAAGACTAATGACCATAGCTGTCAATGCTGGACACTGAATATTTGAGGAGCCACCCAGAGACAAGGAGTAATATTACTTTGTGCTAATCAACTTATTTCTAACATTATTAATCGTTTGTAAAGCAAGTAATCTAGAATGCTTCACAAAAGACCTGTGCTATGAAAAATGTAACCACATTACCATGGCCATATTTCACCTATAAGTGGAATACATATAACTCTTAAGGCACAACCCTGTAATATTAGCTTTCACCATTTTTCTAATTTACTTAAGAATCACAAGAGGTCTCACTAACAATTCTGAATCCTAGACTTCTCCAGTTTAGCTTCTGATTTACTATAGCTAAGTAGAAGACCGGGAATAGTATCAAATATCTGCTCCTTCCACTGCCTCTGTCTTATTTTCTCTGGATGCAAGAGGTATTTAGCAGACAGTTAGACCTGATCACTAATTTTTCTCCTGGTTACAATAAGCCAACATCTATAGAGGAGGCCTTTGTGAATAGGACAGTCTCATCCCACCTCAGTTCTTTCATGGTAAAAATTCTTTCATGAATTCCTGGTATTTCTAGATATTGATACAGAACTCAAGTAAAAGGACGTATTCTAATAAACTCACTGCTATACTCATAGACTGCCTTGCTGTCCAACTCACAGTAAGGCTTTTTTTCAATTGCTTTAAGAATCACTCTTTAAATAGAAAAGAACATATTATTTGTTAAAATTTGGTATTACACTACTTGAAATAGATTTATGTGGTAGATAAAAACCTCACAAAGATTTCTTAGGCACTCATTTTATAACCCAGCACCAATAAGCTATAAACAGCTTTAAAATATAATCATTAGTTTAAATTTACGTAATTGTTCTCAGGAGAGGTCGTGTCAAGTTAAAAATCTTCTGCACAGAAAAAGAAACAACAAAATGAAAAGACAACTTACAAAATGGGAGCAAATGTTGTACACTAAATATCTCATAAGAGGTTAATATCTGAAATACATATAGAACTCATAGGACTCAATAGCCATAATGAATCAAATTAAGAATTGGCCCGGCCAGTTTGACTCAGTGGTTAAGCATCAACCTATGACCCAGGAGATCATGGTTCCATTCCAGGCAGGATAAATGCCCGGTTTGCAGGTTCAACCCCCAGTGTGGGGTGTGTAGTAGGCAGCTGATTAAGATTTATCTCATATCATTGATGTTTGTATCTCTCCCTCGTTCTCCCTTCTTCTCTGATATATATATATATATATATATTTAAATTGTTAGGGGAGTACTACCTGTGTTGCTCATTGGTTGAGCATGGACCCATGAACCAGGAGGTCGAGGACAGATTCCAGGTCAGGACAAATGCCCAGTTTGTGGTTTTGATCCCAGGTAGGAGGCATACAGGGGGCAGGGTAATCAATGACTCTCTCTCATCTTTGATGTTTCTATCTGTCTCTCCCTTTCCCTGAAATGAATAGTAAAATGGCAGGGGATCTGTACAGACATTTTTCTGAAGAAGACATGTAAAAGGCCAACAAGTACATGAGAATGTACTCAAAAATATTCAGGGAAATGCCAATCAGAGCCACCATGAGATAACACCACACACCTGCTAGAATGCTATCATTAAGAAGACAAACAAATGTTGATGAGGATGTGAAGAAATTAAATCCTTGTAAAGCATGGGTGGGAATGTACAGCACGATGGAGAACAGAATAGAACCTCTTTAACAATTTAAAAATAGAACTGCTATCTAGCACAGGAAAAAAATCTCACTTCTCGGTATACATTCAAAGGAAAAGAAAATAGAATATTCAAAAGATATCTACACTCCTATGAACACTGCAGCATTTTCATAATAGCCAAGACAGCATGAAAAAAGTTACAATAACTATGCAAAAGAGTAGTCTGAGATAAAGAAAGACATAATACAAAAAAAAGAACATTGAAAGAATTACTAGAGATTAGGGGAAGCTGAGGATAGAATCACTGAATTAGAAGACAAGAGTTGAAAATATCACTGAATCAGAGAACCAAAGAGAAAACAACAATTATAAAACAGGAGGGCAGCTTAAGGGAGTTGTGGGACAATGTGAAATGTAACAATATTGGAATAGTGGGTGTGCCAGAAGAGGGAGAATGGCAGAAAGGAATAGAGAAGATATTTGAAGAACTAATGACACAAAAATCCCTTAACCAGGTAAATGAAAATGTCACACAAGTTCAAGAGGCACAGAGAAGCCCAAGCCAGAAGAACCCAAACAGGACCACGCCCAGACCCATCATAATTAAAATGTCAAAAATCAAAGACAAACAGAGAATCTTAAAGGCAGCAAGAGAAAAGAAAACTGTTACCTACAAAGGAGTTTCAATAAGGCTGACACCTGATTTCTCATCAGAAACTCTACAGGCCAGCAGGGAATGGCATGGAGTACTCAAGGTAATGGAAAGCAAAGATCTGAGACCAAGATTACAATATCCAGCTAGGCCAGTGGTTGGCAAACTGTGGCTCGGCAAACCGCGGCTCATGAGCCACATGTGGCTCTTTGGCCCCTTGAGCATGGCTCTTTCACAAAATACCGACTTCTGCGCATGGGCCACAAAGTTTCAATCGCACTGTACGTGCATGCCCACATGTGGTATTTTGTGGAAGAGCCGCACTCAAGGGTCCAAAGGGCTGTATGTGGCTCGGAAGCCGAGGTTTGCCAACCACGGAGCTAGGCTATCATTCAGAATAGACTGTCAAATAAAGAGCTTCCCAGACCAAAAAAAGGCTAAAGGAGTATATCACCAACCAATCTAGCATTACAAAATGCTAAAGGGACTGCTGTAATGAAAAGAAGAAACAGAAAGAGAAACCTACCCATACACACTTAAAATGGCAATAAATAAGTATCTATCAATAATAACCCTAAACGTAAATGGATTAAATGCTCCAATCAAAAGGCATAGGGTAGCTGAATGGATACAAAAACCAACTATATGCTGTCTAGAAGAGTCCTACCTCAAAACAAAAGACACACAGAGGATGAGAGTGAAGGGATAGAAAAATTTTTCCATACAAATGGAAAAGAAAAAAAAAAAAGCTGGGATAGCAATACTCATATCCAACAAAATAGACTTTAAAATGAGGGTCATCACAAGAGACAACAAAGGTCACTACATAATACTAAAGGGATCAATCTAACAAGATATAACCCTGGTAAACATATATGCACACTAGACAGGAGCATCTAAATATATAAAAATACTCCTAGAGGATTTTAACAGAGAGATCGACAACAATAGAGTCATAGTAGGGAACTTGAACACCTCTCTGACTTCACTGGATAGATCTTCCAGACAAAAACTTCACAAGGAAACAGAGACTCTAAAGGACACACTGGATCAGATGGGTTTAATTGGCACTTATAGAACATTTCACCCCAATACAGCAGAACATACATTCTGCTTAAGTGTTGATGAGCATGTGAAGAATCATGTAAATGGATCATTCACAAAGATAGACAAAATGTTAGAACACAAAAAAAGTCTCTACAAGTTCAAGAAGACTGAAATAATATCAAGCATCTTCTGAGATCACAGAGGAATGAAATTAGAAATCCATTACACTAACAACAACCAAAAACATTCAAACACATGTTATTAAACAATGAATGGGTTACCAATGAGATCAAGAAAGAAATCAAAAACTTCCTGGAAAAAAAAAAGAAAATGAACACACAATACCCAAAATCACTGGGACACAGCAAAAGCAGTCCTGAGAGGGAAATTCATAGCACTACAGGCATATCTCAATAAACAAGAAAAATCAGCAATAAACTATTTAACCATACAACTTAAAGAACTAGAAAGAGGACAATAAGAACATTCCAGAGCAAGTAGAGGGAGGAAATAATAAAGATGAGAGCAGAAATAAATAATGTAGAGACTAAATAAATAAATAAATGAAACCAAAATCTGTTTCTTTGAAAGGATAAACAAAATTCATAAATCATTAGCCAGACTCCTCAAGAAACACAGAGAGAGGGGAACTAAGTAAGTAAAATCAGCAACTAAAGTAGAGAAGAAACTACTGACACCACAGAAATACAAAGGATTGTAAGAAAATACTATGAACAACTATATGCCAACAAGCTGGACAATGTGGATGAAATAGATAAATTCCTAGAAAAGTACAATGCCCCAAAACTGAATCAGGAAGAATAAAAACAAAAATCTGAATAGGCCAATAACAACTGAAGAAATAGAAGCAGTAATAATACTACTACTAATAATAATAAAACTCCCACCAAACAAAACACAGGTCCGGGTGGCTTCACAGAGAGTTTACCCCAGTCATTCAAAGAAGAACTAGCACCTATACTCCTAAAATTATTTCAGGAAATCCAAGAGGAAGGAACACTTCTAAACTCTTTTTATGAGGCCAGCATTAAACTAATTCCAAAACCAGGTAAAGACACTACACAGAGAGAGAATTACAGGCCAATATCCCTGATGAAAATAGATGCCAAAATCCTCAACAAAATATTAGCAAATCTCTCCCGGAAATATATTAAAAAGATCATACAGCATGATCAAGTGGAATTTATTCCAGGGATGCAAGGCTGGTACAATATTTGCAAATCAATAAATGTGGTAAATCACATAAACAAATTAACAGACAAATATCACATATCAATACACGCAGAAAAAACATTCGACAAAATACAACATCCATTTTTGGTAAAAATTATCAGCAAAGTGGAAAGAGAGGGAGCATATCTCAATATGATAAAGGCCATATTTGACAAACCTACGGCCAACATCATACTGAATGGGCAAAAACAGAAACCATTTTCCCTAAGAAGAGGAGCAAGACAGGGATGCCCATTTTCACTACTCCTGTTCAACACATACTGGAACTGCTAGCCATTACGAAAAGACAAGAAGAAATAACAGGCATTCAAATTGGAAAATAAGAAGCAAGACTGCCCTTATTCACATATAACATGATATTGTACACAGAAAACCCTAAAGACAAAAAACAAAACAAAAACTAATACACTTAAGAAATGAATTCGGCAAGGTAGCAGGATACAAACTTAACACTCAGAAATCTATGGCTTTTTTTATACATCAATAATGAACTCACAGGAAGAGATACTAAAAAAGCAATTGCATTTACCATTGCAACAACAACAAAAATTAATATAACCAAGGAACAAACTTAACTTAGGAGGTAAAAGAACTGTACTCAGAAAACTACAGGATGTTTAAAAAAGGGATGGAGGAAGACATAAACAAATGGAAGAATACACTGTGTTCATAGATTGGTAGAATCAATATCATTAAAATGTCCGTATTACCCAAAGCAATCAATAGATTAAATGCAATCTCTATTAAGAAATCAACGAATATTTCACAGACCTAGACCAAACTCTCCAAAAATTCATATGGAATAGAAAAAGACCCCGAATAGTCACAACAATCTGAGAAAGAAGAACAAACTTGGAGGGATAACAATACCAGATATCAAGCTATATTACAAAGCCACTGTTACTGCCTGGTACTGGCACAAGAACAGACATATAGACCAATGGAACTGAAGAGAACCCAGAAATCAACCCAATTCATTGTGCTCAATTAATAATTGACAAAGGAGGCAAGAGCATACAATGGAGTCAAGACAGTCTCTTCAATAAATGGGTTGGGAAAATTGGACAGATACTTGCAAAAAAAATTAAACTGGACTACTAACTTACACAATACACAAGAATAAACTCAAAATGAGTAAAGGACTTAAACCTAAGATGGGAAATCATAAAAATCTTAGAAGACTCTATAGGCAGCAAAATAGCAGACATATGTCATAGCAATATCTTTACCGATACAACTCCTAGGGCAATGGAAACTGAGAAGATAATAATCAAATGGGACTACATCAAAATAAAAAGCTTCTGCGCAGCAAAAGAAACCATGAACTAAACAACAAGAAGGCCACTGCATGGGAGAACATATTTGCCAATGTAGTATCTGATAAGGGTTTAATCTCCAACATTTATAGGGAACTCATACAACTTAACAAAAGGAAGATAAACAATCCAATAAAAAAAAAAAATGGGCAAAGGCCCAAAATAGAGACTTTTCAAAAGAGGACATACAAAAGGCCCAGAGACATATGAAAACATGCTCAAAGTCACTAATCATTTGAGAGATGCAAATCAAATCAACAATGAGGTACCATCTCACACTTGTCAGAATGGCTATCATCAACAAATCAACAAATGACCAGTGCTGGTGAAGATGTGGAGAAAAAGGAAACCTCTTACACTGTTGGCAGGAATGCAGATTGGTGCAACCACTGTGGGAAGCAGTATGGACTTTACTCACAAAAATTAAAAATGGAAATTGCATTTGACCCAGTAATGCCACATCTAGTAACAGATCCCAAGAAATCAGAAAGACCTATCAGAAAGGATAAATGCACCTCTATGTTCATAGCAGCAAAATTTACAATAGCTAAGATTTGGAAACAACCTATGTGCCCATCAGCAAATGAGTGGGTTAGAAAAATGTGGTACATATACAGAATGGAATACTACCATGCAGTAAAAGAGAAGGAAGTCTTATCATTTCCAACAGGATGGATGGAACTGGAGAGCATTATGCAAAGCAAAAAAGCCAGAGAAAGATAAATATCACACGAACTCACACATTTGTGACATATAATGAACAACATAAATTGATAAACAAAAATAGAGCCAGATAAAAAACAATACATTTCAGAATATAATAGAAGTAATCCTGCTATTTGCAGAATTTTAGTATTTCCTACAGCACTGTGATATTATATTATGTTAGTATAGTTTTGGTAATATTATATTTAAAATCTTTTTCTCTTGAAATATTGTTCATTGCCTGTAATCCTATATAATAAAAGCCTAATATGCAAACCTACAGAACAAAGGAACATCCAGTGGAATGACCAGTTGCTATGACGTGCTCTGACCACAGGGGGGGCAGATGCTCAATGCAGGAGCTGCTCCCAGTCCGCGAGCCCCACGCGAGCCAAGGCAGGTACCAGTGGGGGCCCCCTGACCACCCCGCCTGTTGCCTCACAGGTTGGCCCTGATCGCTGGCCAGGCCTAGGGACCCTATCTGTGTCGAATTTAATGACCCAGGCCTCTAGCATTATTATATTTAAAACATTTTTCTTGAAATATTAATATTTATTGCATGTAACAGTATTATATTTAAAATTGTTTTTCTTGAAATGTTTTTATTGCATGTAACATTATTATTTACTGGGGCCCGGTGCACGAAATTCGTGCACTGGGTGTGTGTGGGGAGGGGAGTGCCCCTCAGCCCAGCCTGCCCCCTCTCACATACTGGGAGCCCTCAGGCGTTGACCCCCATCACCCTCCAATCGCAGGATCGGCCCCTTGCCCAGGCCTGTTGCCTCGGCCAGAGGCGTAGACCCCCATCACCCTCCGATCGCCTGATCGGCCCCTTACCCAGGCCTGACGCCTCTGCCAGAGGTGTCAGGCTTGGACAGGGGACCCCCATCTCCCCCTGATCACTGGCTCTGGCCCCCGCCCAGGCCTGAGGCCTCTGGCCCAGGAATCATGCCTGGGCAGGGGACCCCCATCTCCCTCTGATCGCTTGCTCCACCCCCCACCCAAGCCTGACGCCTCTGACCCAGGCTTCAGGCCTGGGCAAGGGGACCATCATATCCCCCCAATCCCCGGCTCCGCCCCCCACCCCGGCCTGATGCCTCGGCCAGAGGAGTTGACCCTCGTCACCCTCCGATCACCAATCACCGGATCGGCCCCTTGACCAGGCCTGAGGCCTCCGGCAGAGGTGTCAGAACTGGGCAGGGGACCCCCAGCTCCCCGCGGTTGCAGGCTCCGCCCCTGCCCAGGCCTAACGCCTCTGTCTGAGGTGTCCGGCTCGGGCAGCGGGGACCCGCAGCTGCAGCGGCCCCGCGATCATGGGCTCCGCTTTAGGCCAAGGCAAGGGACCCCTAGCTCCCGGGACTGCCAGCTTCAACCGTGCCCAGCTCCCATCGCTGGCTCCACCCCTACTTCCTGCTATCACTGGCCAGGGCGGCAAAGGCGCCTGATTGTCCAGTCATGGCTGGGGGGCAGGGCAAAGGCGGCCCCAGGGCCGCCTTTGCCCTGCCCCCCCAGCTCTTAGCTCCCCCCTGGTTTCCGGTCACTGTCAGTGGCAGGGGGCTTCTTCCTGCTTTCCCTTTCGCCTCCCTGCATTGTGCCTACATATGCAAATTAGGCGCCATCTTGTTGGCAGTTAACTGCCAATCTTAGTTGGCAGTTAACTGCCAATCATAGTTGGCAGTTAATTTGCATATAGCCCTGATTAGCCAATGAAAAGGGTATCGTCGTACGCCAATTACCATTTTTCTCTTTTATTAGATAGGATAATCATTTTTTCTTGAAATATCAATGTTTATTGCATGTAAATGACTAGTTATTTTGTATCTACAATATGGTAACAGATTTAGTTTGTATATTGTAAAAAATAAAATAAAGAATTAAAAAAGTTTGGGGAAAAGGCAAAATAAAAATATAAAGAAAATACTAAAAAATGAAGACAAAAAAAACTTGTGTCCCTCAACACAGAAATGGATAAAGAAGATGTTACATACACAATAGTATGTTGTTGAACCTTGAAAGAAGAAAATCCTTCCAATGTGGAAACGCATGGTTCTTGAAAGACATGAGAGATGTCAGATGAGAACAACAAATATCATATAATAATATATAATATAACATACATGGGCTCTTAGAATGCTTAATTCATAGAAACAGAAAATAGAATGGTGATTATGAGATCCTGGGGACTCAGGAAAATAAGGATATGTTGATCAAAAGGTACAAACTTAGAGTTAAAAAGATGAACAAGTTCTGCAGATCTGTAGAGCATTGTGATTAGAGTTAACTAGAGGCCTGATGCATGAAATTCATGCAGGAGTAGGCCTTCTTTCCCCTGGCTGCCAGTTACAGCTTCCCTCTAGCACATAGGACCCTGGCTTCCCTCGCATCCCGGCTTTGTACAGAAGGTCGTACAGAAGGTCATCCAGAGGACTTCTGGAAAGATGTCCAGTCTAATTAGCATATTATAGTTTTATTATTATAGATAATACTTCTAAGTTGCTAAGAGACTAGATCTTAAATGTTCTCACCACAAAAAAGAAGTGATTCTGTGACATGGAAGAGGTTTATCTAATGCTATGGTGTTAATCTTAAGTAGTATACAAATGTATCCAATTAACATGTTGTAAACCTTAAAATTACAATGTTCATGTCAATTGTATTTCACTAAAAATAACCCCCTAGAAAGGCCAAAATTCTTAAGCAAATGTAAATTAAAACCACAAGGAGATACTACTCTATACCTAACAGAGTGGCTGGCATTATAGACTGATCACACCAAGTGTTGGTGAGGGTGTGGAGCAACTGGAACCCTCAGGCACTAGTCATTGGATGTAAAGCAGGACAATACTTGGCAAAGAATTTAAAAATTCTTTAAAAATCAGGAGACTTTTAATCTTATGAACTACCCTGTGTTCCAGCCCTTCTACTGCTAATTATTTACCCAAGTGAAATGTATGCATATTATTGAGAAAACATGAATATTAATATATGTGGCAGCTTTATTTTGTGTATCTGTAAACTGGAAAGAATGTAAAAGTACTGATACAAAGGACAACACGGATGTTTCTCCAAGTAATTTTGCAGAATTACAGAGAAACCAGGGTACATATGGCACAGTCCATCTACCAAAAATTCCAGGAAAAGCAAACTAATCTAAAGTGACAACTTTAGATCATCAGCTGCCTGGGGGGAGAGAAAGGGAGGGATAGGAAGAAACTTTTGGGAGTGATGGATATGTTCACTATCTTGATTGTGAAGATGGTTTCAGGGGTGCATACATATGCCAAATTTACCAGACCGCACAGTTTAGTGTGTGAAGTTTATTGTACGTGAATTATACCTCAGCACAGGTGTTGGGGAAAAGGTGTAAATTTTAGTTTTTCTTATTTTTGCTAGTATATATTAACCTTATATTCTGGGATTGTGATGCATTCCATATTCATTTGAGTAATTGCCTTTTAACATATACACTTCCTAGGCTATTCTGCAGGAAACATTTGCTAAAGGAAACAATTTTACTTCTGTTTTTCCCTGCCCTTTTGCCTTTTCTTTTTCTGTTCTTTATTGCACTGAGACCCCCTATTATTGTGGGAAAGCAATGAAAATCACAGCACAAATTATACAGCTTGTTGTGATGCCTTACATTTTAGTCATCGATATTTTTTTTTATTATGAAAAGCTTTCTATTGAGTTGGTCATATGATTTTTTTCATCTGTTAATGTAATGAATTACATTTCTTAGTTTTCAAGTGCAGAATCAACCTTGAGTTCCAGAAAATCCTACTTGACACTAATCTTTAAAAAATATTGCTGTATTCAATTTGATGATATTTTGTCAATAAATGATACAGCCCTTTCATATAACAGATTTTTATTAACTCTTTGAAAATGCTTCTGTCTTTATTCTATGCTAATCTGGTACAGGCACTTGTAGGCATTTTGTATGTAACATATTTAACAATGAAAGCAGCTATTTTATTTTAACTCATTTTTTTTTACAAATATATTAACTTATAATCAGATAATATGAACAGGATTCCCTTAGGTAAGCCACCCCATTGAGAACCTCCACACTCGGGACGGATAGGACTCCACCATAGGAAAAGGGTGGATAGTCTTCGCCGACTCCGTCCACACCTTTGGGAATCCCTGGAACAGGATTCCCTTAGGTAAGCCCCCCCCATTGAGAACCCCACACTCGGGACGGATAGGACTCCACCAGGGTGCTACAGATCCCCCTATAGAGGATAAATAGGGTAAGAAGGTGGATAGTACAGAACTTAGATTGAGAAGATGTGCCATACTGAGTCCAAAGAAAGAAGACTCTGTATTGATTCTTAGATTGAGAAGATGTGCCATACTGAGTCCAAAGAAAGAAGACTCTGTATTGATCTTTAGATTAAGAAGATGTGCCATACTGAGTCTAAAGAAATAAGACTCTGTATTGATCTTTTAACACATATGCTTGCTAGCAGAGGAATTAAGGTTACTCCCAGTCAGACAGAACGTTTTATACAAGAAGTATGTCCATGCTTTTCTGAGGAAGGAAAGGTAAATGTAATGGCATGGGAGAAGGTAGGCCCAAGGAGCCTTATCCTTAATCCCACTGCAGCCTTTCTACCCTGGGAAAGTGCAGGATTGGCAAGCTCTCCCTGGGATGATAGATCAGGACTCAGGTAATAGCGGAAAGCGCCAATCCTACTCTTAAAATGGATACAAGAGAGCGTTTCAGGTTTTTCTTTTTAATGCTTGCTTTTAAAAAATAAAAAAGGGGGAATTTGCCGGGAGCCGGTCCATCCTTGCTGTTTCAAGGGACCTGGCATATATGGCATACGGTTCTTAATATGTTTGCTCACCTTCTTGGCGCTGTGTTTTAACCAAGGTCACCTCTCCGAGAAAGGTTGTTTCCCCAGGTAGGAATTTTTCCCTGAAGTCAGGGAGGGGATGAAACTCCTTAACTAAGTGCCAGGCGGGTAGTTAATCACTACAAACAATCATGCTTAAGCTACATAATCTTTACTCCCTGGAATGGAGATAAGAAACACCCTAACCTTTGTAATAGAAATTGACAGGATTAAAATCAACTGGTATAAATACGGATGTAACAAGACAATAAACAGCAGAGCCTCTCTGGAGATCAAGACCAGAACTTGGCTGGAGATCCTGGCTAGGCTGCTGATCAACTGAACGCTGTCTCTGTGTCATTCCTTCTTCGCCGACTCCGTCCACACCTTTGGGGACCCCTGGACCTGCTGGGGTTGGACCCCGGCATCTGGCGCCCGAACAGGGACCCCTACATAAGCCCCACTCTCGGGATGGATAAGACTCCACCATAGGAAGAGGGTGGATAGTCTTCGCCGACTCCGTCCACACCTTTGGGGACCCCTGGACCTGCTGGGGCTGGACCCCAGCAGTACCTCACGTACTAAGCCGTAGAGCTGAGACCAGAAGCACAGTTGTCTGGCTCTAGATTCTTTTGTTGTTGTTATTAATACTCACTGGAAGATATTTCTTCCATAGATTTTTTGAGACAGTGGGAGGGCTTTGGAAGAGAAAGGAAAGATAGATGAGAGAGAGAGAGAGAGACACATGGATTGGTTGCCTACCCCAGATGCCCTGCTAGGGGCTGGGGATGGAATCTGCAACTCCACTGTGTGGGCTGGATGGGGGATCAAACCTAAACACTGGAGTGCATGGGCTGACGCTCTACCACTGAGAAAAACCAGCCAAGGCCACCTCTTGATTCTTAAGACTAAGCTGTCATTATCAATTTAGAGTTCATTTTCCTTCTTTTGAGACTGGAACACAGAAATTTCAAAGAAGCTGAATTTCCAAAATAAGTGCAATTTAAGTGTGTGAATAAAGCTAGCCACAGACAGGTTTGTAGATACTTCAACTAACTATGAAAGTTCTGGTGTAGGGAAATAGGAAGATTGATGTAATAGTGCCCCAGAGATTGCTCTGTGGCTCTAGCTCAGTCACTCTGCATGTTATTGCCATCTTAGAAACTTTAAAAAAAATATCAGTTACTAGGATCTCATACAGAAACCTAAAACGCAACCTTGGGGAAGGAACAGGGGCACAGGCAATTGTACAAAGTTCTCCAGGTACCTCTCATAGCTATCTATGTTTTCAAACTACTGATGTTGCCGACATATTTGCAAATTATAGATTCTGACGTTCTTTTCCCGCCTTATCTCCTGATCCTACACAGCTCCCTTGCTTAGAAGGATTTCATGTAGTATCTCTTTTAGGATCTATAGACATATTTATCATTTTCTCCCTTCCCCATTCATTATGCCCATCAGATAAAATTGCCCTCTAAACTTCCTGCTATAGGAATGGCTTTGATGACCTCTGTGTGTGGCAAGTTCCCAGTCACTGCCAGAACATATGATTCCTCTGT